>NW_005187405.1:6629495-6635688 GCF_000239375.1 Pundamilia nyererei
TCTCCATTTCCAGTGCACGTGATAGTCATACTTCTCCTGTTAACATAACATCAGCTTTCTCCACGTTGATGTTATGGATGGAGCCGGGCTTGACGGCAATGTCCCCTGCCTCCACTTCCCTGTATTTCCCCGTTGGGTCCTTCTTGAAGACTTGTTTCATCCTCTTCTTTATCTCAGGGTCGGGGCAGTACAGGTACTCATACAAACCAGCAGCCAAGATACCTCCGATAATAGGTCCCACCCAGTAGACCTAACACAAGCAGCAAGACAAACACCTTAATTAGTCAATTGGTTAATCGGTGCCTTGTTAGAGGTAGGTACGTTTTGTGTCTGCAGGCTGAAGTGACTTCTGAATATGACGGCAGACACAGTGAGAACGAGTTACACTTGGTGTCATTCACATCATGAAACACCCAATTTTTATGTCGCTAGGCAAATTATTTTAATTAGCAAATAATTACACATTAATAAACTGTGACTTGACGCCTTGAAGGCTATGATGAGTTAAATAAATGGTCTGGCAAGGGTTCACTCAACTCATTCAATTAGGATTAGCACTTCATTGATCTCAGTTCAGCATTTCTAAAACTCACAACTAACTAGTCACCCTCAGTTGAAGCATTTTTTTTTCATTGAACCAACTTAAAGAGACACTTCGCACCTAAAAAGGATGTTTATACTGTATATTTAACATTTATAACATGTAAATTCCACACAGAAAGACTGACTTTTCTCTGCTATAACAGGGAAGAAATGCTGAATTAAATTTCGCCTGCACAAACTCCTTAAAGTAAGAATAACATCATACAGAAGGATCTCTCACCCAATGGTTCTCGAAGTTAAGTGTGACCATTGCAGGACCAAAAGAACGGGCAGGGTTCATGCTGGCTCCTGTGTATGGGATCTGCAATATGGATAATAATACTGATTTTAGTCTAAAAGGACTGTACATCATAAATTTGCATATTATCAGTGTGTGTGTGTGTGTGTGTGTGTGTGTGTGTATGTATGTAAACAGCCCAAATGAGAAATCAGTTGTGCGTTGTGAGAGATGATATCTGTTTCCCTGTGCTTTCATTTTCTCTGCAGGTTTCAGGAAGCCCCCAGAGATTGGTTGCCATGCGATGGCGTGTGGGTGTGAACACTGACAAGTGTGAGTATCACACATTCACGAATAGATGCTTGATCCACCTGCTCTTTTTCCACTGAAAAAGCTTGCACTTGGAAAAGAACTTGCACTGAAATTCTTTAATTTGGGAATGTAATGTGAGCTTCAGGTTAATCTTTAAATCTGTTTCACTGCTAGTTGTAGGAGTACTAGATGAGTCAGCTGATATGTAGATGTGGTTGCAGAAGATTTCTAAGGCTCTGATGTAGTTAAATTTTTTTATATAAGTGATCTGAATATACCATTCCTGTGAATGTGACATTGTTTCTATCTATATATATTTATTTAACTTGCTGAAAGCTACTTACTGCAAATAAGTGCCCTATCACTACAGCAATACCAATAGCCAGGCTTGCAGAACCACCTAAGTCTGTGCGTTTGGGATCACAGGTGGCGAAGACGGTAAAAACCAGTTCAAATGTGATCAGGAGCTCCACAAGAAAGCCGTGTCCCACGGATATGGTGGGATTCACCTAGGATTCAGAATCAGAATACCTTATTAGGAAACAATGCGGTTGGGAAACAAATGATGAAAAGAAACAATAGGAACAATAGTAAAAACCTATTTTACATTTATCATAACCATAAATAACAACCAAGTTCTTACTGTGGTCACACCAAAGGACCCTCTGGCAGCAGTAGGTGTGACTAAGTAGAGAATCCCAGCTCCTGTAATAGCTCCCAGGCACTGAGCTGCCACATAGAACACAGCCTTTGCCAGGCTCAGTTTTCTAGTTACAACCATAGCTGCAGTGACTGCAGGGTTAATGTGTCCACCACTGATGTGGCCAAAGCATTGCACCATAGTGGCAATAGTAAGGCCAAAGCACAGGGAGATAAGGACTAGGTCAGCTGGCGGAGGCTTCTCCTTCCCTGCAGCCCAGTTGATGGTGGAGCCCAGGCCAAGAAGGACAAAGATGAGTGTGGCTAGGTATTCTCCAGACACAGCCCTCCAGAAGTCCTTGGTCCAGATCCCTTTAAATGCCACCATTATGTTCTGACAGTTACACCAGGACAGCAACCTCCTGGCAAAAAGAATAATGAGAAAAATGATTAGCCTACTTGTGGATTCCTAGTGTGTGCATGTGGCTGGAATTGTACTGAACCCTATCAGAGCAGCTGTCTTTGGGCAAAACATTTATAACTCCACTAGGGATTTAAGCAAGTGACTTTTCCATGACAAAATGCAATTGAGAGAATTCTTTAAACATTGTACATAAGGACAAATTATCATTCTTAGAGTCAAAGCATACAACTTTTAATTGCTGCTACTCAGTGGACTTTAACCAGGATGAGGAAAGACTGTACATTGTTTGAGTATTAATGCTAAAAGGAATCTGTTTTGTACGAATTCAAATATCTGCAAAACAAAAATGTACGTTCAAAAAACAATATAAGACCTGCAAACCTGCAGGACAACAAACAATAACTTTGAAAAAAAAAATACAAACAAAAATCTAAAACTTACCGAAAGCAATAATGTATTCTCTCTCTCCTTGTCCCCATAACGTGAAATATATTTCATTCATGCGTCCTGATGATCTTTTCAACCAGCAGAGACACTTGACTCTTCATTTTATCTACTGTACAAGTTGTAATTGCTGTGACCTGCAGTACTTACAGAGGAGCAGCAGGTCGTGCGTGCGCAGGGTTGTTGGAGAAAGCAGGTCTGTCAGATGAGCATGATCCACTCATTGTGCCCTGGGATTGCATCCAGCAGCTTTATTAGGTTACTACCCGAGCATCCCCTCACAGGAATTAAACATCCTGCTCAGGAGGAGGAGTCAAGAGATTTGCCTGCTGAGCAAACAATATCTTTGATGCACACAGTGCAACTGCACATTTACTCATTCAGTGTCAAATCGCATTCATATTGGAGCTTTGAAAACTTGCAGGAGTAAGAAGAATATTTACAAATGATTATTTTTTAAGGTGCAAAGTCACCAGTTCAGAAAAGTTGTCAAATAAAAAATAATAAAATAAATCACTCACTCAACTTCATCTGTTAATGACCCAAAAGTGTTAGAAACAAAAAAAAATCCTTTATATCTTTAAGCTTTTACTCCTTCTCTGCTGAATCTCCACTTATGTGCACACACACTAGGTGGAGTTTGCTCATGGGAACAGAAAAGGTTCCCGTTAAAAGTCACAACAACATCTACATACTTGCACTTTACAGATGAAGTCAATAGGATAGGGAGTCTGTGCACGTGTGTGTTTATGTGTGTGTGTAATTGGAGTGACATATTTGTCACAAATGCAAAGAAACAAATATTATTTGACACTTCTGAGGTCTTTAACGTTCATTTGACAGCTGGGTCAAACTGACCCAAACAGTATCTATGCCATATAAACATGCAGGAGGGTTTGCAGGTTTTCATCTTTTATGGTGATTACACTTATTAATCCAAGCAAAGAAGTTTTACACTATTAAAACTATTTAACTATTCTGTTTAAATATGCCCCGGGTCAAATTTACCCAGGAACATCACTACTGTTACTGAGAGACGAACACAACAGGAGGGTTAAATGTGTTCAGTAACAACCAGACAAGCAATATTTTAAACCCTTTTTACTGTTTTTCTGCCTTCTACATCTCTTCTTCACTCCTCCTCACTGTTATCTATCTCACTGTCCTCACTGTCAGAAATGATTTCCCTAACATGCATTTGATAATATGTCATAACATTCAAACCAACCTCAAACAAGTGTTAGAAAAACATCCATTACTGCAGAGTGTTGCTCTGAGTCGGAGAAAAGTGAATAGCTAAATATGCTAAATTAAGTAAAACTGAAAAATCCTGACAGGAGGCTTCTCTGCTCCTTTACTACTCCTATTACTTTGTTATTACTATTATTATTATTACTCTTGTTTTGGCTCCTCTTCACTGGTTGTCAATAAATTTTAGGTTTCAATTTAAAATTTCAGTTTGAACTTTTAGGGCTCTACATGGTAAAGCTCCCCAATGTATCTCTGACCTGTTGAAACCTCATGCTTCTTCCCCAGCACTTAGGTCTTCAGGTCAGAGGTTGCTCTTGGCCCCATGTACTCGGTTCCAAACACGTGGGGATCCGGCTTTTCAGGCAGTGGCACCAAGGTTGTGGAATTCTCTTCCACTGTCTTTACGCTGTGCAGACTCCACTGACTCTTTCAAAAAGCAGCTGAAGACGTCTCTATACAGACCAGCTTTTAATTAATTTGTTGTTTTATATTAATTTATTTTTATTTCTGGTATGGCACTTTAAAGAAACGTTCCAAAGTAAATAATCTTACCTTCTTCTTACACTTTATGACCATGCGTGAGAAAAGGCAGTTGAGCCATTGGTGCTTTGGTTGGTTGCAATGATTTAAGGAAAAAAAGGACAAACAGCTTGAAAATCTTCAAGCTGCCTGAGCTGAACTATTGCAGGGGAGCGTTAAACACAGACATGCTGAGTAGGTCACTGTAGCAGAAATTCTGACTGTATGTCTGACTGTATGTCATTCAAATGTTAGCCTTCATATCAGACAGCATACCTAACAGTGGTTAAATATGAAGCTGTAATCGCTAAACATAAAAGCAGTACTTTACTGATGCAGTGTATTGACACAACTAAATCAAACATGTTGATTAACTTTCTCTGACAGACATTCTTACAGTAGTTCTGGATGTCATTCAAATGACAGGCTTATCAAGCAGAGAGCATACAAAACAGGGGAAACTATTAAACTGTATTCGTTGAACATAAAAGCAGCACTTTCCTCCTGTAGTTTATTGACACGCTTCCATCAAACATGTTGATTTAGTTTCTGTAACAGACATTCTTACAGGACGTTAGGTTGGCATTCAAATGATACGTTTATATAGTAGGCAGAACATGTGATAGAGGTCAAATATTAAGCTGTAATCATTCTTGCTGTGCAACTGCCCATTTATAGTCACTTTAGATGTCCACCCGTTTATCACAGCCCATTTAAAAAATTGTAAACAATAAAACCCCTCAACAATAATAAGGTATGGTAATCCCAAAATAGCTTGTTATGAAAAGATTGCCATATTTAGATATTACACTGAAATTATTGTAATACCTTGAATGAAAACAAGGTATATAAGGTTAAAAAACTATTCAAGTAAAATGTTTTGGCTAAAGTGATTTTATACAAAAATACATCATACTAAATATAAACACATACCATACCTAAATAAATACCATACCATAAATACTGCTTAAATATCTACATTAAAATAAGACAAAATTACCCTGATTCTATCAACAGTTAAAAATTTTATGATCATAACATAACATGAAGCTGTGAAAAGGATCATATACATAATTTACAGTTTTACTTTTGGTTCATTATGCTTCATAAGTCTTAGAATTTGTTAGTTAGATTTTTGGAATTTAGTTTTTAGATTGCAGATTTGCTACTGTATCTACTTCCACCATAAAAAAAACATGTGTACAGATCTCACACGCAATATTTTTTCATGTGAACTCATTCAGTTAGTTGGGGTGACAAGAGCAAATTAACAAAACAGGAATAAAGAGTGCTTTGTTTTGTCCTTTTGAACATCACCTCATTGTTTAAACAAGGCAAGACCTTTGACAAGACCACTGTGCAAAAGGTTTTGGGGATTAACCCCATTAACACTGGCCTAGTTCGACAGTCTGTTGGTATACACACACATCCAAGTGATCAGCTTAAGAAGATGTGCAACGACCATTAAAACCATAAATTGTATGTTTACTTGAAGTGAAAAAGTGATCCCCTTAGACTGATTGCTAGTTTTGGTCCCCTTGTTTTGCACTGACTTATCAGTTCTGTCACTAGTTAGTTAACATAAACTAATTGTTAGGTGCGGCTGTGTGCAGACAGGAATAGGACCCAAGGTGCAGACTCCGGAGACAGAACTTAAACCAAAACAGCTTTAATGCTGAACTCAAACATAACATAACTGGGGAAAAAAAAGGTCAAAAATAAACTAACACCGGCGGATTGACAAAACACACAGCAAAATAAACGGTAGATCGCGACACAGACAC
>NW_005187405.1:6640994-6657157 GCF_000239375.1 Pundamilia nyererei
AACTAGACAAGGGGATGCAGGTGATAGGGGAGACAGAGCAACTAAAGAAGACAGAGACCTAAGCCATAAGATAGAACTCAAAGAAACCAAAAACTAGACAGTATAAATAATATAAACTCAAAAACCCTGGGTCGACAACCCAGGCATCCTAACACTAATGTAAGTCAGTTAACTGCAACCACCCAACCAACCCCATGATGTGATGTTCTGTACTTTAACAAGATGGAAATAAACGTTTCAGAACTTTAATTTTATGTACTTATATCCTCAATCCAGCTTCAAAGCACTTTAGCACTTTGTTATAACATGACACTATTAAGCATTAGTAAGGCTGTATAAGGCAAGTGCTTAAGTCATCATTTTTATATCACTACTGCTCCTTAATATGACATTTACAAATACAGATATGTTTATCCAACTGTTACTGTTATGCCATTACAGCTATCACTGCTGTACATGGTGTGACTATGTACAGCTATCAGTGCTACTATATCACTGCTAGTAATAATCCTAATCATAGTCATAATAATATATCTGTATTTATAAATGGCATATTAAGGTTGTCGAATTATATATGAATGGTAAATCAAGCACTTTTTAATACCTTATCAATTAATAGTGTGACATTATTATAAAGTACTACCCAATAATGTTAATATGCAAAAGCTTAAATATGTGTTCAAACCGTACTATGTTTTTAAAACTGTAATGCTGAACTACAGTACTTGCATGTTAAAATGCATTAGGTTACATTAGATTTACGTTATCTGCAGTTACATGACATATCGTATCCATTTTCTGTTCGTGTTAGTGTTCATGTTATCGAACATGAGAGTTATGCAGCAGTTTAAGAGTCACAGCACACGGGCTGAGAACCACTGGTCCAGATTACAATAAAGCTGAATGCTACTTGATGTCAGCGATGTAAAAGTTTAAGCTGAAACTGCTATTGATACAAATAATTGCTTGGAATATCTTTTAGCTGCTGTGATATGAGCTCATCTTCTGTCACATCATTTGGAGAGTGACCTGCTGCTGCCTCACTCTCCCTGGCTGTTTCTGAAATTAAGGGTTTCACGGTGTTAAGCTGTGTCATAGCTCATTATGATGAATACGGTGTCACATCTAAGATTGGATTGCTGTCTTTAACAACTGCTCATACTTAATCCATAGCTAATCCATTCTTAACACGTTATCTATGAAGGTTGTTAACAACTGACACCCCCCAGTTTACGTTCTCTTTCTCTTCTTTTGGTGGTTTTTTTTTGTTTGTTTTTTAAATATCTGAATTTGCTTTGTTGGTGAGAGACAATTTAATTGTTTACTTTGATTATTACTTAGAAATAAAAAAAATATCATAAACTAAAACAAATATATGAATCCACGGTTGTTATAACCCCTCCTAGCATTAGGTTCTTAGCTAGTCTGTCCCACTTTACCCTCCAACTATGACCCCCAGCTAGATGCTGGTGGCATTGAGATGGAGTAGTGTGTGAGCCCTGAGTGCACATCTACGGTACAATGATTTACTTGTACTGCACATGTAACAATACAATTTTGTCAGACCAAACCTAATGATGCATTCAGTGACCATGTAAGTGACCTTGCTCTAGAAGGACTTTCCCCAAAAATTTTCAAGTGTTAATATAGTTCATGTGTTAGTATTTGTCTTAAAGATCCTTCACAGGCCAACACACCAATTCTGCTCCCTATCAACGAACAAAAAGGCCAACAACAAAGTAGAGGTGACTTTGACATACAGTAACTTGTGAGAATGCAACGAGAAAACACAATGCTTCTTTAACGAAGGAAAAGAAAGAAAAACATACACACTTTATCAAAAATATATTACAGGATTTTGTTAACATAGTAAGAGTTTAAGATAAAATTCAGTTAAAAGTAACAACTGACAACCTCTCCTCTTCATCTCTCTTCCCATGTCTGCCTCTCTGGTGTTATCTGTGTTAATGTGTCACTGAGTTGCAATATAAATAATTCCGATAAAATCTTTTGACCTTTGTGTGTCCTACACACACACACACACACACACACACACACACACGAGCAATAACATGCAAAATCTCATTTATAGATGACTTATTAGTTGTCCTGCAAACACAACCTTTGCAGGACAACCTTTAGCTGTTTGGGCATGAAGGTTACAACTTGTAGAACTTTATCATGTCAAGGTGCAGTTGGGGGTATTTTGAATTACTGCTAATCAGTGTACACATAACATGATTGATCCACTATTCACTATAAATTTCAGAAGTTAAATTTTTGTCTCTGAATTTAAAATCTCATTCATGACATAAAGCCATATAGACATATATTGTTATTGTCATTCATCACGCTTGAGTAATGCAAGTAATTACCTTCGTGCAAGTCCAGCCAAAAAACAACACAGAATGAGTAGTTTCATAGAAGAAGGATTTCTCTTCTTTTAATTACTCTCAATTAAGAAAAACAAACAAAAAAAGTCACCTTATGCGTAATCTGATAATTATGCATGCATACAGTATTATTTACAATGCTAAATATGGCCACCAGGCTTTCTCATTTTACACTGAAATTTATATCTGCGCACTATACACACTTGAATATTGATGAGCTACATAAATCGTTTAAAACAGTTACTTAGTATCATGTGGGGTTCTTTTCCTGGATCCTGTTTCAATAGTTCCTCCAGGCATCACACACATCAGAGGAGTCCCTTCTTTACTAATTAAAAGCTTGCTTTAATTCTTCAGATTTGCATGTCTTTAAATTGCAGTTGAGTCGCTTAATGTTTGTTGATATAGTATGAGTTGTGTTTGATTAGGGAGCTGTCCCCTAGATTATGCTGTTCAGTTTCAAATTAAGTAATCTTTAGAGAAAGGAGTTCTTATCGCACTTGTGAAAGTGAAATGTGGATTGTGTATATTCCATAAGATGACACTGTATTAAAATATTTGAGCTTTTAATACTTTGTGTATTCACTTTTACTCTTCATGTTTGTCATAGAAGCTTCTAACTTTTAAACATGTGCATACGAGCCATCAAACAAATACAACAACTAAGTGGATTTCATTATCACTTTGGGTATTATTTACCATTTACACATGGGCAGTGCTAATTAATACTTAATACATATTTATTTCAGCTGTAACCTTGGGAATTTATGGAGAGCAACGCTGGCAAACTGTCTCTAGTAGTGAACAACTTGCTCGGTAATGTTGCCATGCATTGTTAGGCAGAAGCTACTGTCTTTGTTATCACTGCACCACGCCAAGTTCTCTACATGCCACAGTGAAGAGAATCCCAACACTGTTATGTAATCTATAGGCTTGCCTGGGAACCAAATGTGAGGCCTCTTTTCAAAACTTGTGAAAGGGTTTATTCTTATGGATGTAAATGAAGAAAACGAATGCTTGTAATGGTCCTGGACTTTGGACTCCCAGTGTTCTGCTTTTGGATTTTGAATTCATTATTAAGCACTCGCTCTTCAGTTATGGTCCTTGTGTTTTGTGGTTTCGAGTTATTTACTTAAAATCTGGGTTTGCTTTATTGCTGTTACCATTTGTTACTTATGGTTTTATGTTTATGTTTTCTTGTCTCTGCCCCTTTTATTTTAGGTTAACTATCATTTCTAGTTAATTCCTGTTGTTCGTTGGTATTCTGGGGATTTTTAATTCATTTGTAATTCTGTATATTCTGTTTGTATCAGGTGTTTGGTATTCCTAGTACCTTGCTTTTAATTTTAAATCCCCAGGTCTCGTCTAGTTCAGGTGTGTCTAGTTTCCTTGGCGTCTCTAGACTGCCCTAATTAGTCTTCTGTGTATATCTAGTCACAGTCTAGTCACAGTGGTGCGTGTTCTTGCTTCCTGGCCTCATGCCCTTTTAGATTTTGTAACTTTCTCAGTTTAACACAATGAAAGGCTAGTTTCTGTTACCTAACCTTCTTTCTGTGTGCTCCAATCATGACTGTGCTTCAAAAGCTTGTTTGAACTTTGAAATGCAGAGAAAAATGTGCAACAAAATGGATTCATGCAAGTGAATGATGCAGCTAGTACATGCATGCATGCAGCATAAATGGCTTCTCTGCAATTTAAACCTTTTTCTATCCAAGTCAGTGCGCTGTATCTTTTCTTATTTCCCCTGAAATTGTACCCTAGACTCACAGACCAGAGAACTGGATATCCAGTTTCTGCTGTTATTTTATAGAAAATGGCAAACCAGTGAGGTGAATCAGCACAACACAGAAATGCCTGCACAGTATAAGTGGCTAGCAGCTTAACATGGCCAAGCTGACCACACACACACACACACACACACACACACACACACACACACACACACACACACACACACACACACAGATGGACACACAGAGAGAGAACAGATTCTTCTCTTTCTTTATCATCTGTTCTGTTTCTCCCTGTCTGTTTCACAGAGGGACCCAAAAGACCTTGAGATTATAGCGCTGTTAGACAAAAACAACTTGAAAGGATCCCTCTGTCTTCTGCTCTGGGGAGGGAGCACATTCCATGTCAGCTTCATTACTCCTATTCAATCATGCAGAGAGCATACTCAGATTTTCTACTTGGGCTAACTTAAGCAAAAAGCCTCACTGCTGGGGCAGAAATATGGAGCTAAAAACAATATTTCATTTTTATTTTATTTATTAAATGTTTTAACTGAAAGACAAAAATAATGTTTTTTTTGTTTTTTTTTACCTAACCAGGAAGATGAAACCACCTATTCCCTTATCTCACCTGCCAATGCATAGTTACAGCCAAAACTACTGTGGTTGAGTGAATCTAGATCTTTGGTTTCCTCAACTTCAACACAGTGCACTTCAGTTCCCTCTAGTGGTAGATGGTGGTTCAGACTCATCCTGTCATTACTGATGTTTGTTTCTACACACTTTTCTACCCTTTGAAAAAAGGAAATCTTCATTATAAATGAATCCATATTCTAGGAAGGACACATAAAAATCAATTATACAAGTTTCGCAAACTGGATACTGCTAGATGAGCACTACAAAGTTTATGGAACACAACAGCCATAGGCCACTCATCTCATTTACACATAGCCAGATAACAGTCAACAAAGCTGACAGCTACATTACATAGAGAACAGATGAGTAGTTGTCCTGTGTTTACCGTTATATACACTGCAGTAAATGCTCTGTGATTTTGAAAAACAAAACAAAACAAAAAAAGATGAATGTAGCTCAAATGTAAATTTAGAATCCAAACCTTCTTAATTAAAGGGAACCATCTGACCATCATCACTTGTGGTATTTTTCTAGGGTAGGGTAATACATGTCACAAGAAGCTTTTACAGGAAAATTGCATCACCTTCAGCATAAGTCACTGTCACCTGCCCAGGATTTAATTTTAAGACCCCTTTTTCCCTTTACCCCTCTTTTTTCCACTATCTGTCTCGTTCAGTTCTATTGACTTCAAAGACATTCAGTGACTTGACCAGAATTTTCCACCGTTAATACTGTCATTGGAGCTACAGAAAAACTGTATACAAACATGATTATCAGCAGAAGCTGGAAAACAACCGAACAGTCTGTCTAACACATGTAGTTTGACACTTAGTTTCACTCCCATTTTGCATATTTTACAAAAGGTAGTGACACAAATGCTTTAGGTTTTATAACTCTGTCAGTTCTGAGTATATCATGTTGTCTTTCCACTTCATTTGCAAACTGAGAGACTGAGAAAATCCAGCCTCACTAAGCATGTTATGTACTGTCAAGATCAGTTTGGGACCTACCACCCACTCGCCAAAGATCATAAATATCTTGCCTTCACAGCAACAACTGTGTGTTTTGTTAAGTGATTTTGCCTGCATTCTTGTGTTTTTCATTGCAGCAAATGACAAGATCATTAGAGGGGAACAAATTCTTCTGTGTTGTGGAAGTGTAAGTAAATAATGAGAGAGTGGCTTTCAGCCCTTTTAGATTTTCCACAGTGTCAAGGAAAGATGATTCAGGCTCTTGTAACACTGCAGAAATGAATATCTCACAACTGGTTACTGCCTACTGTATACACACACACATACACACATACACATATATACATTTAATTCACAACCTGGAGATGAGCTTCATAACATAGATTATAATATAATTGTTCTGTCTTTTTTTTTTCAGAAAGAAAAAGTTGAAGCAGTGAATAATCTTGTTTCCTAAATTGATGCAAAATGCAAAGCTGATGATGTATGGCATGGTACCAGTACATGTCTAGATACAGCCACCCTTATTATTTTTCTAATAAGAAAGGATGATGTGCATCGTAAAAAGGTCTTAAAGAAATAAAAGAAAATCCCAATTTCCTCAGTTCGCCTCAGTCCTGTTAAAGTTTCCTTATCTTTAAACTTTGGTTATTACAGTCTGCAAGTTTGTGTTCTGGTTCAGGCCCACTGCTCTTATCAGCCCCATTTCCAGCTGCTAGAAAAAGGAAAATTTGGGAGTAGCTGTTGAACATGAAATTTAGCAGTTAAATGTCTCCTTAAGAATGGTGAAGATCAAAACAGGGCTAAGAGGGGAATAAATGGACAGAATCCTGGCACATGGATGCCGATGGCTCTACATCAGTAATGCTGAGAAGCTCTCTCTATCATCTTACTGGTTGGTGTAAGTCCATATTGAGTTTGTAGCTTGTTGCACGGCCTCCATTTGGGCAAAAATGATTGACAATTTTACATTTGCAAAACCTGATTTTAACCCTTTTTTGGGCTTTTCATTTGTATGATTATAAAGCTACTACAACACTATCATAGCTACTCTAACATTACAGTACAAAGTCTAATCAATTTTGTTCAGCCAGCACTGAAAACATCACCCAGAGGGGGGCTGAGATTTGCACCACACTGTTGTCATGTCTGGATAAAATTACACTCCAAAAAGCCTACACCATCTTCACACATCTTCAATCCTGGACAAGTAGATGGTTCAGATAAATGTTTGAATATTTTTCCTCTTTTTTTTTGGTCGCTATACTTGTCAAGCGATGTTAGAAGAAAACCACAGTGCACACAAGCTCCAAAAACACTCGTATATATGTCATTCTGACACGTGTAGACAGAATGAACACGGTCTTTCTCATTACCAAGCCTTCATTGAGGCAAGCTGTCAGGTTGAAACCCACAAGAGCCTACTGCAGATGCTGCAAACCATCAGCATCAACTCCCAAATCGAAGGAAATAGGATGTCTGCAAGCATCAGCATTAGAGGGAAAAGAAAATATTTACGAGGTAAGCATTCAAACTGAATTTTTGATTATAAGCTTACTCTTCCACAAGGTGTCGGTCCATTGGGTTCAGCTTGAGTTTACAATCTGCTGTCAGAGCTGCCAGTGGACAGATATAACTATTTTACTAATATGCTCATAAAAATCTGGATGTCCCAAACCTTCCTTCAATAACACAACACTGATGCTCCACATTTTTTAGAGTTAAAATGAGTGAGAGAAATCTCCCAAGACCTCCACTGACAACTTCTTTATCGCCCAAGGTGATCAATATGTTATACTCGCGAGCTATAGAGCTTCCCTCCTCATGAATTGATCCATGCCATCCATGCTCTTGTTTAGACCAAGGTCAATCAATAAATCATATACAAATGACTATGAATATTGTGCAAAAAGGGCAATAGAAAAAAGAAGAAGCGCTAAGTCGGCCGATTATTGATTTTTATTTCTTTATTTTACTTTTTTTTTGGAGTGGGTGGGGGGGTTATACCAACCATTTTTTAAAATATCTTTAAACTGCATCATATTCACGCCACATATCAGGGATGATTAATGTTTTACTCTATAACCTATTGTTTTACAGTCAGAGTACAAGCTGAAAGTCTTGTCAATGAGGAAAACATCTTTAAGTTACTGAGGCAAATAGGAAGACATTCACTTATTTGTCAAGTCAAGAGGTGAGGGCTTTACCACTCCACCAGTGCCTTAATACTTATGTGACACCAACTCTCAAGGCCAACAATTTTTTTGAGTCATGAGGTCTTATATTAGGGGTTTCTAAGAAAGGCAAATCCACACAGCAAAGAAACAAAAAGTAGATAAGACAAAAGACTTGAAAAAACTTCAATAAATGAGACTTCTACAGAGCAGAAAACCCAAGGGTGTGATGGAGATTTTTGTCTGTATTCTGTAGCTTTTCCTGTAAAAATGTTTCTCCTTTATCTGTTGTTTCATAAAACCTCCTTTAGGAGTAGACCACATTTTTACAGAGAACAAAAGGAAAATACCAAATCTTGTCAGCTAGCTTATGTTTCACCAGTTTCATTTAAAATTTGTAATTCATTAGTTATAGTTATATTCTCTCTTTCTCTCTCTGTGTGTCTCTCTCCTTCTTTTGTAATTCTAGGGCACTTCCACTTATAAATCAGCCTCTGGCGGATTTGCTACTGAATGTTGCCTCTTTGGCCTCAGTGCCAACTCTGCTCTTTTCATTGTGCTCCTTTTTTAAAAATATACTATTTGATGGCAGTCATTCATCAGCTCGGTCCTGGAAACATTTCACTCCTTTCCATTTGCCAAAAACAGGCTGGTGTTGTAGTCGGGCCAGTAGAAAGAAATACACCAGTTGTTTTTAGTTTTTTTTTCATCGATCACCTCACTCATAGAGAAAGGAGCTGCCTGTTCGGCCTAAAAGAACAGCAAGGTAATGTATGGACTGCCCACAGGTCAATGATTACCCTGGATCCCAGGCAATCAGGCCAATGATAAAACAACAGAAAACATGAAAATGGATTAAAATAAAATGGATGAAATAACTAAAGTAGAGTGTTATTTTTCCGGAAAGGATTATATCGCAAATATAATTGTTATAATTGTTATTGTTTAGTTTCTGGAAAAAAAACAGGGTCTGTGCCTGTGGAGAGATCTTTCAGAGGTCTGAGAAATTAATCTAGTCTAAAAGTGAAATTTTTCAGAGAGCCTGCATACAGAGAGGAGATTCACAATTTTAAAGATGTAAGCTCTGCTAGGCAGAGGAAGATGCAATTCAGACGCAATATTGGAAGTGAAAGATCCATGATTTCTACCCTTGACTCAAACTCTAGCATACTTTAGTGTCTGCTCCACCACTTTTGAGCTCTTTTTAGTCTGATCAAAGCAAAACAGTGGGATGCTCCTTAGATATAACCTGTAGTTACAAGAACGTATTTGGTGTATAGACTGGACTTTAAAAAAAAGGATGCACTCCCTACAGATGTTAATTTTTAAGTACTGGTTTTGGTTTAGGAAATAGAGCGTGCAGAGTTTGCCTGCATGCATCATTTACAACATGGATTTTGCTTCAGGCCAAGAAAGAGAAGTCACACCTCCAGAAAGACAAAATCATCTAGCACAACACTGTAAAAAGCAAAACCTATATTTTTGTCAACACAGCATGAATAATAGTAGCTGTATGATAAATGTGCAAAATAATTTTTTAATTTAGTGTCACACACAACAGCGGTTTTTAGAATCATAAAAGAGTTGTGATGAACACGGCGAATGGGTATTTCCCTTGTTTACTGCAATAGACCTGACGAAATGTTTTCTAAAATGATGTAGGTGCTGAGTGAAGCCTCAGGATGGTGCCAGTGTGCTTTGAAACACTGAGACCATGGCCACCTACAGATTAACAGATCCTCAGCTTTACAGTCTGAGTGACAGTCTTAGTGGCATCATACAGTATGACATTAACTTAACAGCGAATGCTGTGACACAGTATGAGCTCTCTTTCAGCTTTCTGATATTAATATTTCCATCAGTCTTATCCCAGGATGATGACTTAATAAGAAAAGCATGCTTAGAAAAAAAAAAAATCTTCAGAGCTTTTCCAGTTGTGTCAACATCTCAGCTTGTGGCAACTCAAGCAATGGCTGCATGCAAAAATATTGGGAAAATGGCTTGAGAAGTTACTATAGATACATAGATCGATAGATAAGTGTGAATCATCCCTGTAAGAGCAATAATCTTTACTGCTCAGTTCTGCAGTACAGGAACAGGAGACGTTTGTTTAGTGTGCTTTTCTGCCTGACCAGTGTTACGTGGAGGGGGAGGGGGAGGGGGGGGGGTCTGGGGTTGCTGAGGATGACCTGCAACATGATCCTTATACAGCTCTCCTGCACAGCACGCACAAAGTCCAGTCTCTCCTAGTTGGCTCCTAGCTGAGCTGGCCATTTTAACCAGCTTGTCCCACTTCTTACTGTCTTTATGAGTGATGTTTTAATCCCAACAAACCAAAGCAGTATAATATCAATATTTCATGATGCATATTAAAGGATTCAAGTCTCCTGAGAATAAAGCTCTACCCTTTGTTGCAGAGGGTCTCAGTGTTGACAGACCAGTCCGTTTTGTCATGAAGGTGCACACTGACATATTCATGACTGCACCAAGTCAATGTCCAACCCTTGAGTGCATCTATATAATAGCTGCATTGATGTGACATAAAAAAGCTTGTTGTTGTTGTTGTTTATCTTGTGGTAATCAACAAGATAAAACAAGCCAAGCCAACTGCCAACACCTGTTGGCTGGGGCTAGCTAACTGGAAAGCATTAAAATGTAATAAAGCACCCTGCTACAGGTTACCACAGTTTGTTGGGTAAACCAGCACTGTCATAATATGGAGAACAGAGTACAGGTGGGGAAATGTTCTTATTGCTTTCTTGATTTTATTATTATAATTTCTGGATTGTTAATGTAGGGTAGAGCCAGTGTCTATCTATCAACTACTACTACTGATGATGATAATAATAATGTCAGACTATTCCTTTAACAAAGTCAGAACAGTGGCGAAAATTAATCTGACAGTAGTAGAGATGACCACACCTTTGGCTTAAGAACCACCGTTATCACCAACATCAAGAAGACAGTGTGGCTGTGGAAACTCAGATGCATGTTTATCTGAGTTTCCACAGCCACACTGCCTGCCTAAGTTCAAAATGCATAATTGTGACCTTAGAATAAAAAGTTCTGGAGAGGGTGCATAGAAAGAATATGAAGTAGAAAACTTATTTCCTTCACTTCAGTCGCTAAGTCAAAACAACTTTTTCCTGGAGAAAGAGTATGCAGCATATTTGTACACAAAAACACACACACACCCGTGTGTATGTATGGTCATTGCTTAAATCTAACAGATCTTCCAGACACCAGCAGAGTGAGTTATTTTATGTGTACTAATGTTATTTCTGAGTGCAGTCACAGACTTTCCAATAAACTTTAGGGTAGTTTGTCAGGATTTTCTTCAGGATATTTGTGCACATAGTAGACTTTGCTGAAAAAAAGAGGAAACAGTATGAATTTAAAATTGTGAAACTGTTCAAGAAAAGTGTGGGAGGACACTGAGTTTTGAGAGGGGGTGGGGGTGGCATTGTTCCCTCATGTAAGTGAATGTGACAGATCCTCACCCAGGAGAGCACTTGTACTGAGCACTCACTAGAGGCCAGCAGGGCCACCTGTCACATAGATCTGTGACTAAAGAACTCTATTAGCAAACAAACACCCAGGGATGGCACACACACATGCACCGACCACACACACTTACACAAACATGCATGAACGCAAGCACACGCGTTCAAAGTGAATATGCGACTGGAGCTGTAAATGTAAAGCGACTTGGTAGGAAGACAATAAATAGGGTGAGGGGTAAGACAAGAGTAGATTGAAAGCCCCATTCGACATCAATGCACATTTTAACGATCCCATTCTCCACATTATACCCTGCTTGTCACAACAGTCCACATTGAACATTTCCCCTTAATATGATTTACTTTACATATAGGTTGTGTGTTGTGATAAAACAAAATGTCCTTCTTAATACTTGCGAGGTGGTGCATAACCATGTTTCATCCTGTCAACACTCCACTTGGCATATGACAATTATTAAGATGGATTGGCAGTAAATTGTGTACCCTGCCACGTACAGTGCATTTGATAGGAAAAGTGTTCAAACAGAATCATCTGTATTACAAATGAGCTTCAAGTAGAGGTGAAAGGCACACTTAACTCGCCTTTCAGGTCTTCTGCTTGTGACTTTTTCTTATCTTATAGTCTAAAATAATAACCCGTCAAATACATAATATAAGTTTATACATATAAGTTATTTAATGTGCAGGGATACCCCCTCTGGAATAGGACAGCCAGAGTTTTTTTTTCTTCTTTTTTTGTCAACACTGTCACTCTGTTGTGATCAAAAAAATCATAATTATATGTGACACAGCCACATCAACTTGAAAGCCACTAAAGTTATGCTGGCAGGGCTCTTTGGTTCCTGTCCTTGAAGCCTTTTTGTCTTTTTTTAACTTCTTGCCCCCCGTCTCTGTCCCTGCAGAGAGAGTAGTGATGATGTTTGATTTTTAAATGGCTGCAGGAATAATATCCATGAAATCAGGGATGATCGTTGCTGTCTCACAAATCACTACCCCTCCATTACTCCCGTTCTGCAGCCTCTCACGTGATGGTGTCTAGCTGATCCAGAGAGAGAAATTCATTGGAACAGGTGGTGCTGTGGACCATGTCCCATTAGTGAGGCTGCCAAAGGCCGGTCCCTGTAGGAGCAAACCCTTCCCTTAATGCACTATAGGCGCAAGCTATTGTATATAGATATGAATTTATGGGCTAAAACATACTTCTTATGGGAAAACAGTCAAGGATTGATGGGCATCTGTACCATCTTTTTATTACTGTATAATGCATTCTTTTCTTTTTCTTTTTTTTTCAAATCATTTTTATGTGAGCTTGAAATTAGCCTGGAAACATTCAGAGAACACTCATTTGCAGCGAAAGTCAGTGGCTGAAATGCACACATAGGCCTGATGTGTGTATTGTGGGTGCATGTGAAGGGCGGACGTGGCTCCGACTTTGCCTTTGACGGGCTCGGCTGTTAGCCTCTGGCTTCATGACTCTTCCCACATGGCAACACATTATGGCAACACTTTCCATTCTATCCGCAGAATGAAGGGAAATGTCAAAACAAATGAAAGTCACTGTTCACAGTGATATGATCAAACAGTTTAAGAAAATGAAATGGACAAGACTTCAGACAGTAACAAACTAGAGACCTCTATTCAATCGAATTTAACCAGCTGCAATGCTCATGCAGCGGCTTGATGCACACTCTTTATGCACATGCATTATTATACATGTTTATGCACATGATAAATCAAATTTATATACTAAAAGTATAGTGGGCGCTTAAAAATATATTAGAAATGTAAAAAGAACAAAGGGTTAGGGTTAATGCTGGGGTGCCACTGCCCCTATGGCTGTCCTCGTCCATCTCCCTGTTATTCAGTATCCGTGGGTCAGACCACAGCTATCTTCAAGCTTGACCTTCATTTCGAAAAGTAAGGTAATGTAAAAGTTTTGCGACTGTTTCATGCTCAGTTACAGTTCTGTCTTGATGACAAAATCTGTCCCCAGAAAGACAGAGAATGATAAACACCAACCACAGAACCACAGTGCTGTGGTAGTTCCTGCTATACAAAGTGTCTCCAGGAAACATTAAGCAATGAGGAATTATGTCCTAAATATGACACATAACCTAGATGAATGAAACTTTGAAGCAAGAAGCCTTTTCTTGGGCAGCAAATTTAATGTGGTGTATTGATATAGTGTCGTGGGCGTTAATTAAAAAAGATCAAGGAATGATGTTCAAAATCCTATCAACAAAGGTCATCATTCTGTAAGGAAGGATGAAAAATCAACAGCGTTATCATTTTTCAGTTGAAGTTAACATTGAGAACAAGAGCAATAGCACTAACTTACTGAAAGTCAAAATCAAGTAGAGAGCAGCTGCTTGCACCACATTGGAACAGGAGAAATTAAAGGAATAGCTTCCATCATTTTATTTTCACAATCTTGTTATAAGTGATATTTGTTTAAATAACATTTCAAACATAGCACACTATTTAATTCCTGTGGCTCGTAGAACTGACTTGAGAAGTTTCTCCTTTATCTGCTAAAATAAAAATGTGAACTTCAGCTCAGATTAGCCGATCTTAACGCTAGCCCAAGTTTCAGCATATGCTTCAGCTGAAACCTCTTTCTGAATCCTTTTATCAGAGTTCATATGGGCCGTTGCTACAGCCTCTGAAAGCTGCTTTACAAACTCCCCTCCATTCTAGCGCCTTCATTTCATGCTAATTCTCACTCTGTCAATATGATGTCATAAAGTCAGAATCAATGATGAAGTCATGATATTGTCTCTATTTAAGGTTCTTCCCAGCACAGAACCATAATTTGAAATATGTAGATACAATAATATTCCTATTTTGATGGTCCTGATATAGTAAAAGTACAAACTCACGTTACCAGTGTACATCTTCTATTGCATTAACTACAGTATGAAACTATCAAAACATTAAGAACTGGTTCTCACTGGCTGTATTATTTCAGCTTACCATATAACAGTTTTTGGCTTTCCTACAGTTTTGATTTGTTTGTTTTTTAATGCTTTATACTATCTAGCCAAATTGATAAGGTTTGCCTTTATTATGTTGGACTCCTGTTAAATGATTTACAGTCAGTGAATATAAAATGGGCCCCTTGCGTTTTTGGACGAGTAACAGTTCCTGACTTAAACTGGTGCAATATCTGCTGGCCACAGTGGTTTCTGTGTAAAAAAAACAAAACAAAACAACTTTGCATAGCTTAGACGAGGCATTCATGGGGATGCATTTATGAAAGTGCCAGTGACAGTTTTACCCCTGTCTCTGTTGGCTGTGTTGCATTGCCATAAAATGGTTGAAGAGGAGCCTGTCTCTTCAGAAAAACAATACCAGAGTGCTGCAGCACATTACTGTGTCCTCCTGTTGAGTTGTGCTCAGTGATGCTGTTTATTTAGGTTAGCTAAGTACCCTGTTCCTCTTATGTCAGTTGCTCACTGGCTGAAACTGAAAGCTGTTGAAAGGCTGTGAAAAATTCATCCAAGTTAGACTCCTGGGTCCCATGCTGAGCTGAAAAGCTGATTGAAGAAAAAAAAAAAAAACAGTATAATTATCCTCATCAAGGAAAGTGCCTATTCTGTATTTATGTTCCAAAAAACAGTCTTACTGAGAATGCGCCAATAATCCCCCTCTTTCCTTTATAGTGTCATATACTTCCTTTAAACTTAAAAAAAAAAGCTACACTGCCTTTGGATAGCTTGAAGTTTTCACCTAACTGTAAACCTTTGAACTGCGTTAAAATCTTTAGTCAGATCAAAAAAGGTTGTGCTCTACCAGACACTCCAATATATTGTAATCATGCATTTCCACCCTCGTGTTTAGATGCCTCTTTTGAGGTCTGGACACAGAAAGGTATTATTACTCTCAAAGACGTATATATTGACAGGCAGTTTGCATCATTTACTCAGTTGCAAAACAAGTTCTCTCTCCCTGCGTCACATTTTTTTCACTATTTACAGATAAGAAACTATGTTCGTCAGAGTATTCTTAATTTTCCATCTCTTCTGGAAGAGAGGTCAATTTTTACACTCCTTCTGAGTTCCCCGGATTCTAAAACGTTGGTTTCTGGTTTTGTGAAAGCTTTTTCTGAGTATTTAAATTTTAAATCTGACTTTTTGAAGATGGCATGGGGGAACTTGGTTTGCAAATAATTTGATATGTGGCAGCCATTTTTAGACCATGTATTAAAACAAAGTCCTGTTTGATCGATCACCAATAACTCAGCCTACCACCTTAGAGTTTTATTTCTGTTTATTGCCAGTGTTGAAGTAGTATTTTTGTCTTTGCAGTGTAATCTTTTGTCTTATTTGTGTGTTTTAGCCCTTGCTGTTGTGTTGTCTGTTTTTTTTGTTTGTTTTTTTGTGTGTCTCTTTTTTCCTTATATCAAAAAATCTCAATAAACATACTTTAAAAAAACTGTAAACCTACTACGATGGCCCTGAGAGGCCAAACGGACTGCAACTTCAGAAAACACTTGCAAAAAGAAAAACGCTGCAAAAAGAAAAACGCTGCAAAAAGAAAAATGCTGCAAAAAGAAAAACGCTGCAAAAGCACACACAACACAACGGAAATAGGAAAAAAGACAACGGAAATGTTTCTGGGGAGACAATAACCGGACGGACCAGTTGCACGAACCAAAACATGCTAACAAGTGCACTGGGACTGGGCAGAGCGACTGGGAGACACTTCAAAGAACTGGAGCGGCCAAAGAGTAAACTTT
>NW_005187405.1:6664112-6665494 GCF_000239375.1 Pundamilia nyererei
TACACTAATTATGGCAGCACAAGAACAAATTCTAAGTACAAGATCGCTAGAGGCTGAGGTCTACCAGACAAGATCCCAGGTGCAGGCTGTGTACGGATGCCCTTGAGACAATCCAGCACATAACAGTAGGGTGTAAGACGCTAGCATTCAGGATATACATGGAAGAGCATAACCAAATGGCTCTCAAAGTATGCAGGAATATTTGTTCCAAGTGGAAGTCTCGAGGTTAAAAGCCCCCGAGGATAGTTGAGAAAGACCAAGCTGAGATCATATGGGACTTCCAGATAGAAAAGGACAAAACTGTGATGGCTAACCAGACAGTACTGGTAGACAAGCAGAGGAAGAAGGCCATAATGATAGATCAGAAAGATAACATCAGAAAGTGGGATCACGAGAAGCTCCAGAAAATACAGAGGACTGAGAAAGTACCTAGAGAAAATGTGAAGGATGTAGACAACAGCTGTTCCCATGGTAATCAGCACACTCAGGGCAGTAACGCCAAAACTGGTGATTGGCTCCAACAGATCCAAGATATGACATCCAAGATGTAGCTGATGCTGAAATGTTTGTGTGGGTTTCCATGACAACACCAGAAGCGCGTCTGAGATCGTTATATTGTTTTCTATTTGTTTTCTTTTTATTTGGTACTCATATTTGTGAGAGATAGAGATAATCTATGAGTCCCGTATCCATTTTTCTTATAAAAAAATGTTTCTGTTAAAAATGATTGTGAAGTAGTCACTTCCTGTGAGTCGCAGGAACCGGAAGTTGTGCGCGGGAGAGACAAGACAGAACGGTAACACGGCAGACTTCGGAATCTACAACTTTTCTGCTGCTGGTTTTACAAGACGTACACGGTAAAAACATTATGCTGGTTAATTTGTTAAGCACTTGTGCACTTTGTGAAAAGAAATAAGTGGCTGAGATGGATGTCATGTGTGCTATTGATATTATTTTACTTGTTTCTAGTTATTCCTCTCCATGATTGTGAAAGGAATAAAAAAGAATTGTGGACATCAGTATGAAGCGTGGAATCTTTTGACCAGAATAGATACACAAGATCTCTGTTCAGAAGAGCACAGTTCTAAGAACAGCAAAGATTCTGTGCAGGACCCTCAAGCTCCTCTCTTGCTCGAGAACCCGAAATTTGCTTGTATTGATAACAAAGCAAAAATGGTGTATTCAAATTTGTGCTTTCAGCGTTAATCTCCTTAAAACGACGTTAACGTCTTAACCGCATTAATGCAGCGAATCTCCGTTAGTGAGTTCACGCTGATCGCCCCATGCGTGGGTCTGTACAGCGCGTTAATGAGCGAATGCGTTGATGCCGTGCAGCCCCACGCACGGGGCGATCCGCACTAACTCGCTAACGGAGATTTGCC
>NW_005187405.1:6666090-6687702 GCF_000239375.1 Pundamilia nyererei
TAATTAAAACATCTGTTCTTGATTAAAAAAAGTGGTGCTAGAGACATGTAGACCGAAGTTCTGGAGCAGTCTCTAGAGCAGTGTGACTTAAACATTAGTTTTGAAAATATATTTTCAGCATAAAGCATTGTAGAAAAATGTTAAAAATATTACAAAACATGCTAATATTTAATGAAAGTAAATGTACAGAGACAAGATTTGCTATGGCAATCAAAACAGGGCTCGCAAAATCGCTAGCCCGACGTCCTGAGGTAGATTTTGGTCGTCCGACCGGAGATATCGCTAGCTCCGGGACATCGGGCTAGCGATTTTGCGAGCCCTGCAAAAGAAAAAGAACAGTCACATTTATGAAGATAGCACTTATCATCATGTACATGCACAGGAAGAGGAGTATACAAAAACTGTACTCATTTTTTCTTTTCCTTTAATTCATATCTCCTTTTATTTTTTCCCTTTATTGTCCATATATCTAGTAATTACATATGCAGTATATCCAGTCACAGCTTACTCTCTGCACTACTTTGGTATGAAAAGAGTTTGAGCTTGTTTTAAGACATAACCGGTGGATCATTTGGTGCAACAGTGATGGTGTATCCAGAAGATCCAACTCAGCTTGTGAGAGGAGTGAAATCAAAGCAATCTTCTTGGCTTGACTTAAGGAGCTTTCATTTTGTGTAACTGACCTTTCTGTTGGATGATTTGAAACACTGGAAAGAGGAAGATTTCTAAAATTTCCCCCCTAGTTTTAGTTATGTAATGTGCACACCTACAAAATGTGTACGCATTGTGTAACTTAGCAAAGACAAAATTTGAGAGTGGCTGTAAAGTGAAAAGAAAGAAGGAGAAACAATCCTTCAATAAGGGTTAGATAGCTCATCCAACAACACCATAGTCTGACTATACATTGAAATACACTCCATTTAAATCCCACCCATTCCTTCTTCTCAATACTATGTCTAAATTTTTTAAAATCCTGAATAAAAACTTGTTATATGGTATTTAAATAAATAATTAAATACAAAATGTGGCCACACCCTGAAACCAGATTTCTCATAGATGAAAAAAAGTGTTTCGCCCCATAGAAAATTAATATATGTCAAAAGGTTTTGGTACAGAGTCATCAAAATCTATAGTTTATAGACAATACAGTCAAGGCTGGGGCAGACCCCAGCTTAGCTCTTTATGAGACCAGCACAGGATAAATAGTATTGTATCAGATGTGGAGAATATAATAGGAAATCTTTCCTTGAGTATGGTAGGTGTCTTAAAAATCCACATTGTTGCTTTTTCAGTTACTCCAATACTAGGATATTTTACTAGTTAGGTGTTTAAAACAGGCATTTCCAAGACTAAGAGTTAGTTCCAACCTGATGGACTAGACCAAAATAAACAAATTGTAATTGTACAACAATATAAAGCCAACAAGAACCCGAACAAGTCTGAATATCTTTTCTCTTTATCTATTTAGCCGAAGGCATTCGGAGTGTAAGGGTTTGTTGTTTTTGTTGCAAGTGATTTCCTCATCCGCGTGATGACATAAGAGAAATGACAGACAGCACTAACAGCCAGCAATAACAAAGGTGCAAACGGTTTTAGTTTGGAACTACATGATAAATTGAACTCACCTACGAATGCACAGCATGCCTGTCGGAATGACTCTGATCAGCACCTTGTCAGGGAGTGGCTCTACTCTTTTTCTCACATGAGGCATCAGGGTATAAGATGAACTAGCTGTGCTTATTGGGTATGACAAGTCATGTTCACTTTAATTTTTGTAGGCCTTTGTCAAAATGCAAGGAACCTTCAAAAGATTCATCGTTTCCCAGGTTTTTTTCCTGCAGTATAGGGACTGATTTATTTTTGCCTATTCAGAGAATCTGTTAAAAAAAAAAAGACTTTTAAAAATCACTTAATAAAGATTAATGGCAGTATCATATGATGAAGAAATGCCAGTTATGTGGCTTTCTAAATTTCCTGTGACAATAAGTGTCTACCTGTCATAGCTTTCATTATCATATTCACAGTGTTGCCTTCTGGGAGCTGTGAATAACTGATTGATATTAAAGTGTACCCCATACTGGTTTTGAATTCTTTTTTTTCTTCTTCTTTTTTTATGAACCCTGAAAGTCAGACATGATAAAATGCTCTGTGATTGCAGATTGTACCAGGAAAAAAACATTGAACAGAAGTGTGTGTGAGCATAAGGCAGTTTTACAATTTGCAAATACTCACCAAACAAGCAGCTTGTTGATGAACACCAAAACAAACTGGCCGGCAAAAGCTTCTTTTTTTTTTTCTTCTTTTCCTCGCAGCCACTTCAATAATGGCCAGTTAATGGGCTTGCAGCACATCATAAATTGGTTTCATAGCATTGCATTGCTATTAATGTCTGAAAAACAGTTAATCCTGTGATAAATGCAAAATATGCTGTTTATGTTGTAGAAAATTGACTATTTCTAAGCCAGGATTAAACAGTAGATCTGTAATGGGACTACAGCAAAATTTAACACCACAAAACAAATGTAGCTTATTGGGTTGAGATCTGGAAACCAAACTGGCATCTCTGACATTTCAGGAAATGTTTTAAAACGATATGACTCGTCATCTTGCTGGAAGCATTCCTTTTAAAAAACAACGAAAAAAACAAAACAAGTGTGAGCTGTGCAAAAGAAAATGAAATGAATTTTGTCAGAAATGTTTAGGCACGCTGTGTCATTAAAATGTTGCTCAGTTGCCACCAAAGAGACATTGCACCATGAAAGCACCGACAAGCAGCCTGCACAGCCTCCATACAAGGATGGACCCATGGTTTCATGTAGTTTATGCTAAATCGTTACCCTGCCGTGACCATGTCTCAACACAAACCGTTATCCTTGTGGCAGAGCGTCCCACTGTGCAGTGGTGATGACATCCCCGCTATGGCTTCTCCTCATTTGTTTTGAGTCGACAGAGTGGAACCTAGCATCATGTTTTGCTGCTAGTCCTTCCATTAAGATTTGTCTAGTTGTCTGATTTAAGATGCCCTCCTGCACATCACCCTGGTACTGAATCGTTTTTTTGTGGGCCATCTGTGTGCTTGAACAAATCTTGTCATTCTTCTGTGACCTCGCCTGGCAACGGGGTGTCTTTGTCCACAAACCTGTCACTGACTGGACACTTTCTGTTTGCTCATAGGTTTTGCTCACGTCACTGTGCCGGTTAAACTAAAGCTACCGTAGTGAGTAAACTTCCCTGAATGGTGAAGGTGTTTATGCTGGAATTAGCACATGTGGGATCACACATCACACCGCATTCAGAGTTCCTTAGATCATATCCTGCCCTTTCTACAGTTTAGTCAAACAGTAACTGAACCTTTCAACTTTGTTTGCATGCTTCACACTCATGCATTATTAATGTACATCATGACTCACTGTCTGGAGGAACAAGCTGTTTGTGTTTCTGAGAATGTGTTCTTAATAAAGTGGGTACCATGTGTACTAGAGACCTTTTCTACCAACCCTGCCATAAAAAAATCGAGGCACATTAAATTTTAAAACTTACCTTGGGGGCTCTACCTTTTTAAATGTTTACA
This sequence comes from Pundamilia nyererei, assembly GCF_000239375.1. NCBI lineage: Eukaryota > Metazoa > Chordata > Actinopteri > Cichliformes > Cichlidae > Pundamilia > Pundamilia nyererei. The sequence goes on from NW_005187405.1 coordinate 6,669,662, forward strand.
GAGTATCTTAGAGCTTTGTTTGACCTTAATGTTAGTGATGACTTATGAAATTAAAACCTCTAAATATATAACAAAAATAGTGTGCATGAGGGGCATTGGTTGGCAAGGCTTTAAGTAAGAAAGGCGAGCAATTTGGTTTGCACCTAAAAGGCTAAGTACCTTTGTTCTACCTTTGTAATTTATCTAAAACACAACTTGAAAATACTTACATGTCACTAAACTTATCAAGTCATCTACACACAGTTCCTCAAATGATAAGCCCATAATTGCTATTGCAAGAAAGAGGATTCGGTCGCTGTGATGACCTGCTGAAATTGTTTATCTGCGGCAGGAAAAAGACTAACTTTGCAGTATGTATGTCCTAATGTCGGGAATGGGCCTTGAAACTGAAAGTATGTTGACTCATGCAGCGATGCCGCTGAATGCTGACATCGAAACAAACCGACAGAGGAAATAAGCCGTGGCATTGAATCAACAAACAGCTGTCAACCATCCCTGCGTTATATTGACGGGGCTCAGCAGTGGTGAGAACAACATACCGTAAATGGGAAGGGACAGATGGACACGCTCTGTTTGGGTGACAGACTGCACAGCCCTGGGAAAGGTGTGGGACAGACAGCTTTTTATAAAGAAATATGTTTGACACAGTAGACGCTTGGTGCAAATCACATCAGGCTGCCTGAAGAGGGCTTTGTAATTCTGAAGTATTGAAATCATTTGCAAGCTGCAGAGACATCCACAAGTAATAGTTTTTTTTTTCTGCATGACATGGAAATTTGATGATCTAATTAGACTTAATAATCAAAGCCTCAATCAACCATTGCTCATAGTTTAAACTCATCATCTTCCTCAATTTTATCATAATAGATGCATTTCACTATGAGGTTTGAATGTGCATGATTACAGTCTGAATGTTTTCTCTCAGTGAATGTAATCAAACTGAATTGCACGGGTGAGGTTGTCACAAAAGACAGCAGTCCTCTAATAATGCAGCAACACTGATTGCATGTGATCTCTGCTGTGACAATGATGCATATTATACTGCACATCTAGAGGCTTCCCCAAGTGTACTCTGCATCATTTGCCTATCTGGCAATGAGAATGTGGTCATGTGACAACATTGCTTGTATGTTATGCTGGCTGTCATTGATTTTAGGGGAAGCTATCAGGCAATATTTTGTCCATCCTAGCATTTTTTTTTTAAACGAAGACTATAAAAATACCTTTCAAAAAGCAACACTATCAAGCTATAGGAGTAAGCTGGACACAGATTACATCTTTATTTACGTCTGTTGGGAATAGCACCACGTATCTGTCTCCATCAACACAATAGATCTTCCTAAATTTGACAATTCAACTCAATTGCCCCTGTCTAATGGCTTGTATTCTGATGTTGAGATGCAGAACAATATGTTACAGTTTCTGGGGAAACCGATGCAGACTATCTAGGTTGGAAAATAACTTTATATGAAATGATACATTTTCTTAATAGCAACGCCACTCACACACTGCAGATATGAGTGATCTAGGATGAACTCTGATATTCAGAGCTGTCAGAAGCCACCAGAGACGTCTGTGTTACTGTGAATTTTTTCCGTCGGTGGTGTAAACAAATGTGGCCCTGTCAATTCTCACAGATGTGTTTGATGTGTGTTGTTGGAAGAGCAATACACACACCTTACAGGAAAACATCAGAGAAAAAAAACTATAAAGATGTTACCTACAAAAATATACAGTGAAGTTTATGTATCTCTGTTACTGTTACGCGAGATAAAAGGAAGGTTATGGAAGCCATCTGTGTTGGTAAATAGGAAAGAAGAAACTACCACAATCACACAACCATTCAGGTGAGACTGATGACTCATGTTTGAAAATGGAAATGTCAAACATGCTCGAAAACACTGTTGAATCATACATAATGTGTCCCAGATGAGCAAAAGCAGTGTTTTCTGATAAGACAAGAAAACTAGTCTGATGTATTTTGTCTGTAGGAAAGTGGATACATTTTTTTGAACCTGGCAATTGAATGTGGATGTCTTCAACTGTCATTTTCTGGTTGGTTAAACAGGTATGAATACTTCCCTTTTATAACTAATATACAATTAATATACCACCCTCCTGGGAGAGACATAGACTGGATCAAATTCAGCAATAGTTTTTTTTGAATTGGAAAATTGGCAGATGCAGTCTGTGGTTTTAAATGCTTATTTATTCTACATCACAATATCAGCAAGACTCAACGTTAAAGCTGTAAGAATCTTTATGAAAACCTCCATTTCAAAAATGAAAATTTCTTGTTGCACATTAATGGTCCACGAGATACCAGTGTAGCTCATAAAACTATACTTTTGGCAACTCCTGTCAGATTTTCCCCATTTTCAGTATAAAATAAGCGATTACATGGATTAAGATAACTTATTCATAAAGGATATGACAAAATAGTGTGGTTTTGTTTTGACTGTGACAACTTTATTCCCCCTTTTTTATTTTATTTTTATGTTTCTGCATCTCCATCTGCTAGAATTGCACAGGCAGTTCTGTCTTGGTTCCCACTGAAACCAGCCCACATTTCAACAGATCTGAGAACTGACATTTACAAAGTGGGAGGTTGGGGTAGTTTACATGGGAAGAGAATCTGGGTCTTTTTTTTCTTTTCTTTGAATCATGTTTGAATTTCTTACTGTAGCTCCTTTCACATCCAGTGGTACCAGTAGTTCCAACTTAAAGCACCGGTGTTTTTCGTGCTGTACTGGTGCCAGCTTTTTGGCAGCAGTCTTTACCTTCTTGTGTCTGCTTATATGAGAGAGTTTCTACCAGAATTTCTTTTAGTTCTCTGTCTCTGTTCTCAAATATAAAATCTCTTAAACTTCTGTTTCTTAGTTTTGTTTTAGGTTAAAATTCATCAACATTTGACCTCAGATTGTATTTTTTTCCTAGTATTTGCAAGATAAAATCTTGTGCCACTGTTCAGACAGTGTCTACAGTGGTCTTTTAGAACCAGGATCTAGGTCCTGCTGAAGGAGCTTGATACCGCAATGGTTTCCTGTCCTTGATGGATAGAAACACCTCTAAACTGCACTCTCGCTTAATTCCTACCCTACCATCTGAATATTGGAGCAGCTCATCTCAACATCAGTTATAGATATTTGCATTAGTGGATGTGTTACAAACAAATATAAAAAAAAGATATTTAAGTGCCACAAAGAATTTATTTATTGATACATTTTATTAATTCAATAAGAAGAAATTATTTGGAAGAAAAAGTAAACATTTTTTTCAAAAACATAAAGTTGTAAAATTAATGATTTCTTATGAGAATTAACATCATAGATCAGAATCCCAAATGAAAGTAAGAGAAACTACCTGGATCCCCTGTGGTCCAAATGCTGGTGGTGGCAGGCACAGTAGGCAGATGGCTGATGGAGAGTTTGGCTCAGTTGCTCTGGACAATCCGGATGAGGCAGAGATGGGGAAGAGGAGGACTGCATAACAGACTGCCTAATAGGGAAAGTGACGGATCACAGTGAATGTAAGGAATGGCAACTATAGGTTGTCTGGTTCAGAAAATGTGGGCAGATATATTATTTAACAAGGACTGGTGGTTTTTTAATTTTGAATAAGGTGAATTTGTTGGGAAAACAAAGTGATGAAGAAAATAAAGGAATAAGAAGATAGACTACCAAGATTAATGCGACAGAATATGAGAGAATTGTAAAACATCATTATACTCTAATTATAAATATTTTATTATGCTTTGTGTTGTAAGAAAAATGTGCTGCATTTGACTTTAAATGTCTTTTCAACTGTCTCATGATGGAAATGCTAAAATATGTGACATAAGGCTGTGTTTGTCAACTGTCATACTTCTATTAATGACCGTCTTCCATCTCTCCTCTTTTATATGGATCCATCAGAAACAGCTGTTTCAAATATCCACATTAACAGGAACTTAATGAAGATTTAGACTGCCTATTTTACTATTGCTCTAATTATTTTTAAAGTACTCAGTCTTTGAATATCATTTGATCTTCACCAGAAACACACAGAGGTTCTATAAGAGCATAAAATCTTAAAGGAACTCTGCCTCTTCAGGGGATAGAGACTTAACGAGCTCAACAGCCTTTGAGTTGCCTGGAGACAGTGGCAGGGTTATAAAGCATTAAGGAAGGAAATCAAGTTCTCCTGAACACCGAAAAAAGAAAGAGAGGCTGCGGAGATTCTGACTAAGCTGTGGGTGGTGGCTATACAGGCCATGGGGCTACCAAGGACAAATGATGAAGGACCCTGAAGAAGAAGTAAGATCCGAGATCAATAATATAATCAACAATCACTGAGGCAGTGACATTTAACTAAAGCTGGTTTAATACCAGATCCAGACATGTATCTTGGGGAAAACAAATTCCCAATAAGACACTGTTGAGTGAGTACACACTTTCAAAATGACATTTTGAAGCACAATGCTATCATGCAGACCATTTCCCGTCTTAATTACAGCATATGCAGTGTCAAGCTCTGTCAAGAAGTATATTTTTGTTAATAATCCTATTTCTCCTTTTATTTTTGCTTCTCTCCATCTTCCCACCACATCCTTAAGAAGAAGTCCCAAAAATGACAGTTGTGTTGATGGGATTGTATGACTAGTTATTGCCCGCAGGCTAGTGCTTGCTTTGTTTGGCAGTCTTCTTTCTTTCTTCCTTTCTGATGTCAGCTGGAATGCCTCAGGTGAAAAGTTTAATCTTTTGTCCCCTCATCGTGACAGTTGTCACCATTTGTTAATCAGCATCATAAAGACCCAGTAATGATATTGTCATGGTCCGTTGGTTCTCGCAGGTCGACCTGCATTTTTGTTTTCTTTTTGTTTTGTCTTGTTGTTTGCTCCATGTCCCTCGTTTCCCCCATGTGTGTTTGTGTGTGTGTGTGTGTGTGTGTGCGACTCAGTGTGCCAGTTTACAAGCTACACTAGGCCTTGAGAGTTTCCCACCCTTAAGCCAGCACCTGTCTAAAATCAAGCTTACCTGCTGTTGGTTATCCTCATCAGGAACTCACTTTTTAACAGAGCTTTAGTCAAAGCTGGATTGTTGAGTGACACAGTCAGTAAGGCCCTGGCTCACTAAGGTGAAGCTGTCTTTGGCCTTCGGTTTTGAGAAACGTCAACTAATCGCCATGTCTTGTTTTAACCGGGAAAGCTGTGCAGAGAGTGTGGCTGGAGCTGAGCACTATCTGTAAATATTGTGTCTGGAATTCTGGAATTCAATGCACGGGAACTTGTCACAGAGGAAACCACGTTATTGGGAAACTGTACTTCATTGATTGTTTATTCAGTCTAAATAGACTTGCTGTCACCAACCAGAAAGTCCTGCGTTTTGGTCCAGTTTTTTTTTTCCAGTTTTTTTTTTATCAGGATTGTAAAAGTTAAACTTTAGCTGTTAGCAGTGGCTTATGGTCAAAGCAGCTATTCATTTTGCTTACTTTCCCTCCCTAATCCATCTTTTTTGTTTTAGTTTTTACCACAAGGGTATACCAAGGTGCTTAACAAGTAACATAGAGAATACAAGGAAGATAACAGACATAGAAATAGGACCAAAGCAAGTACTAGGTATGCAAGCAGATAATTGTCACTCATACATAGGTGAAGCAGCAGATACAGAACAAACAAGGAATTAAATGAGCATAAAAGTGCATAATGTAAAATCACAAGTGAAATGTTAACTAGAACGAAAGGCAAGATTGAATAAGTGGGTCTTTAGTTATGATTTAAAAAGTGCAATAGAATCAGAGGCGCGGATAGCGAGAGGGTGGTTATTCCACAGTACCGGGGCAGCCAGAGCAAACACACGGTCACCCCGAGACTTCAGCCGAGATCTAGGTTGCGTCAGAAGTAGTTGAGTAGTAGAGTCACTAAGATAACTAGGTTACCAGTCCATCCCTGACTATAATGGATCAGAAATCTACACTACCTACACTAACTGTATTTTGTGTTGGCATGCTTCACACACATGTTGGGGCTAGGGGTCCATCACAGCAAAAAAAAAAAAAAAATCTTCGAATTAAGCACACACTTACTTTGTTAGAGTCTGTTGTGGACACAGATAGCTGGATAGCTCACCACGGCTGAGCGGTCATTCCTGTTATACTTCACTGAAATCCACCTCTTGAGGTGTTTGCATGTCTAGTGCATTATAAAGTAAATTCTCCATGAACAAGAGTTTACAAAAAATGGTTTGACATGTGGGCAACTGCACAGAGCTTTGCGCTCACCATATGATGATGATGTTTACATCATTAACCAATCGGACACACTTATCTAAAGTTAAACACATTTTAGAAAAGTTCTGTGTATTCTTTGACTGCTTGTTGTGTGGCTCTTTGAGGTTGCTGGCTTTTGCTGGGTGAAATTGTTTACAAAGAGGGTACTGTACCAAAAACTTCCATGTGATAGCTTAGGCCACTAGGAGGTGGTTGCCTGTAATTTGGAAGACAATGAATAATCTGCTTACTACTAACTTGAAAAAGTGCAAACCAGAAAAGAAGAATGTTTACCTTCAAAGTGAAAATTGTGCCTCAGCCCTATCGCCAATACTTTTCAAAAACCACAACTGGCTTCATTTCCAGTTTTTGTCACATTTTTCAATTTCACCACTGCTATGAGAGTATTCGGTCAGTGTTTCCAGACAGGTCAGTGATTTTCATGCAAACTATGGGTGACCACGGAGGAGGCTATTGCCAAACATTGAGGGAATAAACATTTTTTCCTAGCGACTGGTGGTTTCCAAGGAGTAACTGACGACTCTCTAAGCCTCTGTTACACGGGCTTTGTTAATTTGATCCTATATTATAACGCATCCAAAAAGCCGGGAAGTTATTGTCACGTGGTTAGTGGTCACAGAACTACAAAATAAATAGGCTTTTGCAGTGCACAGCCACTAGAGCCACTTTAAAGAGTAGATCTTAATAGCAGTTTAAACAAGGGCTTGTTTTCTGGGGGAGGATTGGTATCAGGCTTGGTGACATGTTGCCATGATAACATTTAGTTCAAACCTTTCCTAAGTATTGCCTCACCGATGGCCAGCTCCAAGTCCTGTTCCATTGAGTCTTCATCTATTTTACACATTTAAATTAAGGTTTACTGCTGATGCAAATCCTCAGAGCATTTTTAAAATGTTTTATTATTATTATTAAATCTATCAGAGGCCGTCAGTTGCTGTGCTCTCCCAGAGATGTCTCAGCTTTCTCTTATATTTATAAAGACACTTGACAAGACAAAGAGGTGTCTTTCTTTATTTAGATTTTACTATATTATAAAGTTATTTTTAATGACAGCATATTGTCTGAAGAAAATGAAAACAGTAAATCAGAGTGATAAATCCTTTGGATGATTGTGTAGGCTTGTCTTTTGGGAGAAAAACAAGGGAGAACACAGACCTTGGCTAATGTGATTGGCATCTATTTTGATGGCTGCTGAAGTGTCCAGGTGCCCTCTTATCTAATTCTCTCTTCGGCTGGGAGGCTCGAGTCTATAATAGCCTCGTTATGGAAGCTTGTTAAATTCATTATGAAAGAAGGAAGCAGGAGCGGCAGTGGGGGCAAGAGCTCAGTTGTTCTGACATTCTTCTGGCGTTGACTCTGCGGGGGGAATAGTGTTTCTCATTTTCATTAGATTTCATTAGATAACACCTCGCTTTTCACAAGCAGTTAAAAAGATGAAATGCTATTTTGCACTTTTGCTGTGTCCTCTGCCCACACAGAGTTGCTTCCAAGATGGTGTTGTTGCAGAAATGGGAAAAATAAAATTTTAAGACTCATCTGCCTTTGCTCGGATGTTATGGGGGAAGATTTACATCCCGTTTCCATGTAGCAGATTGACAAACAGTTTTTTTGTAAGCATCATAACTTTAACTCAAATATTAGGATTTGTATATCCTCCAGGCAACAAAACATAAATAAATAAATAAATAATGTTTAAAAAGATTAATACAGCCACCCACATTGTATCACTGACTACGTGCCACAGTCTGCAGCACCACCTCAGACACTGTATAAATTATCATGGTTTATCATTATCATTACCACATGAAGATAGCATGCAGCCTGGATTTTTGAAGAAAATATGTTAGATTAAGTTTGGCATGATATAATACAATTTTGTATGAAATCTCTGGTGCAGCTTTCAGTGCTAAAGCATGCCTCCCCTTTAATATTTGCATTTGCAGATTTTAAAGTACAAATATTCACACCTATGGGCAATTTAGAATCACCAATACGTAACTGCGTGTTTTTGGAATTCACACATTTAACATAGTATTTGAAAGAAAAATGTATTGTCAATGGTAAAATTATTAAAAATAATTAAAATCAGAAGACATAATAGCTCTTCCTGGTCATGAACCTCACTTAACAAGTTATTGCCTGTAAAATGATAAATCTTGACTTGAATTTAAGCACAACAAAAGGACCCATCGGGTGGTCACTCTGCACAAGTTTCTATAAAATTTGACCAGCCCTCTAGTTGGAAAAGTGAAAATGAAAAGAAAAGGACAAACGTGATGCTGATCTTGAGCACAGTTTGGATAAAGACCCATTGGGTGATCATTGTACGTAACTTAAATTCTCAGAGTGGCAGCGATTCTTGTGAATTCTTGTGAATTGTGGACAGAAACGGATGGAACAAATGAAAAATTAAATTCATTAACAGTGAATTTACATTGGCAGTGTACATTGGATCAATTCAATCAAACAACTGGTTTTGTCATAGTTTTTTATGTGTGGTGTTATACATACATTAGTAGGTTATTTTTAAATTATTTAATGATGACTTAATGATTGTGCTCTCTTTTGTAATTGCAGCTGCTTAGCAAAAGTCCTCTATGATTTGCTACACTTTTATACTAAGTCACCTCTTTTAACCATAGTTAACCTTTTGCAAATTGAATTTAATAGCAGTATAATTTCTGTGTAATTTTGCAAGTGACTGCTCTGTATTGTTGTACAGATTAATGTCAGTAACTGAATGGACACTGTCCTCAACCTCTCCTGCTGTGGTCCTATATCTCTTTTCGAGTATTGCTTTGCTGTAATCACATATTCGTGTAGAGCAGAATATCAATCAATCCCGCTGCAGCACGTTTCATGGCTCTTCAACTCAGCCTTCTCTACTTTAGCTTTGAGCAATCAACTGATTGTACTTTAGCCTGCTAAACCCATCCTAAGTCTCCCAACAGACATTAGCTGAAATGTCAACCAAATTAGAAACAGGAAACCTGCAAGCATGATCTTTAAACCAAGATACATTTTTATAGCTCAAATCTGTGAAAGACGAAACAACTCCAGAACTACAACGCTGGTCTTCAGTACAGTTCCTGACAAGTTATTAATGTCAAAAGTGCAACTGCATGACAGTCCAAATAACCGAGCAGACTTTAGAAGACACCTTTTTCTTTTACAATGTTTGTTTGTGTTGTTTTATTATTATGATCCAATTTGAGGACTGTTTGCAGTACCCCCTGCGTATTATTTATTATGTTATTGCTTTTCTGTGCTGCTTTGCCATGTTGCCTCAGCAGGGAGCAACACAAAAAGCAGAACGATATACTGCCAAGTCAAAGTGTCTTTATCTCTTTGTTTTGTTTTGATTTGTTTTTCAATGCAGCATAAATGTTACTGACAAGTAAATATAGTAAATACAGTGTAGCTATAGCCTGTTAAACTATTTATTTTGCTACAATTAAAAAAAAAGAGCATAAATAGAAATATTTTACTTTTTACCTTTTGTTTATATAAGATAGTGGGTTATTGACCATTTAAAGTGAGGGTACAGTGCTGTGAAAAAATATTTGGAATTCATTTTTTTTGGCAAAGTTTTTACACTGACATGTTTCGGATCATCAAACAAATTTAATAGACATTATTTTTCCCTAAACCTAAAAACAGGTTTTGCCTTGCTTGGCAGCAAGAACTGCAATCAAGTGTTTCTGAAAACTAGCAGTAAGTCTTTCACATCACTGTGCAGGAATTTTTGCTGAGCCTTCTTTACAGAATTGTTTTAATTCAGCCACACAGGAGGGTTTTCAATTCAATTTCAAGAGTTTCAAGGCCATGTGAAAGCATCAATTAGATTGAAGTCTGGGCCTAACTGGGCCACTTCAAACCCTTCCTCTTCTTTTTAATTTTTTTTTTTTTTTTTTTGAGCCATTTAGAGGTAAACTTGCAATACCCAAGTGCCCACGTGCTTCAGACACATGGGCACATTCTAATCACTGAATATTCTTCTTCACGATTTTCCGGTAAAGAGAGGAATTCATGGTTCCTTCCATTATGGAGAGTCGCCCAGGTCCGACCATCACACTACCATCACAATGTTTGATATTTGGTATGGTTTTCTTTTCATGAAATGCTGTTAGTTCTATGTATTATAAGAATCCCAAAGCCTTAGAAATGGCTTTGTAACCCTTTCCAGAATGATGGATGTCAATGACTTTGTTTCATTTTTCTTTTTCACCAGGTAGAACCAGGTAGGTTTGCCATTTTCCCCTAATAAATTAAATCATTTTTTTAATGATTAAAATCATTTTGTATTAACTTGGGTTAATGTTGTCTGATATTGGAATTTCCATGTCAGTTATGAAAAAACTAAGATATCAGGAATGAGGTAAATACTTTGTCATGGCACTGTAGATATTTTATAAACTGAATGGGAAATGAAATCATCATGTCAGCTTTCGTCTTTTCAGGTGTAATTCTTCTTCTTCTTTTTTTTACCTTGCTGAGTGCCAGTAACGAACGTCAAGAGAAAGAAAAGAAAAAGTAAAGAAAGTAAACTACAGGTAACGATTACAAAATAAGGGACCCTTCCATCAGCTGGTTAAATGCAGCAACAACAGAAGCTATGTTTTCTTTTAAATTTGTGGTGCTCAATTATTCTTCCTCCAAAGAGAGGAAGTATGTAAATGGTTCATTTTGTTTGTTTGGCATCTTGATAACAACCACAGTTTTCAAGATGCCATTTTCAAATTTTGTTTGATGGTAAATGTACAGTAAGTAAGTTTTATATTATCCAAAATTTTCTATGGATTGTCTTCAAACTGTACAACAATTCAATTCAATTCAATTCAATTTTATTTATATAGCGCCAAATCACAACATAAGTCGCGTCAAGGCGCTTCATAGATACAGAGAAAAACCCAACAATCATATGACCCCCTATGAGCAAGCACTTTGGCAACAGTGGGAAGGAAAAACTCCCTTTTAACAGGAAGAAACCTCCGGCAGAACCAGGCTCAGGGAGGGGCGGCCATCTGCTGCGACCGGTTGGGGTGAGAGAAGGAAGACAGGATAAAAGACATGCTGTGGAAGAGAGACAGAGGTTAATAACAGATATGATTCAATGCAGAGAGGTCTATTAACACATAGTGAGTGAGAAAGGTGACTGGAAAGGAAAAACTCAATGCATCATGGGAATCCCCCAGCAGCCTATGTCTATTGCAGCATAACTAAGGGAGGATTCAGGGTCACCTGGTCCTACAACAATGCAGGCCTTAGGGGACATGAACACCTACGTGTTTGACCTTGACGTTCATTATTAGTGCTGTGGCTTCCATGATGGAAGATGACCTTGAAAAAGAATTTCAAGAAACCATATCAAGTAATACTGTCATGAGGTAGCGGTGAAAGAACAGAGTGTGGACCAGACAGAGTTAAACTCAAAATGCAGCTTTATTCAATGCTGGTCAAAAAGCAAACACTATAACTGAGCTTAGTATAAACAGAGAGGTCAAACAGACTTGCAGAGGCTATACGCTCATACTGAAGGAGGACATAACAAAGAACAGAGAGAGACGCACACTGGGGGATTAGTGCAGAGTGAACACACTTGGGAACACAGCTAAAACGCATTACCTCCCCTTGTAACTGCAACTTCGATATACAGTACTGCAACTTTTGCATGGACATGGGGGAACTGGTGTATCTGTTAAATATTTTGTCGTGATACTGGGCTGGACAGATACAGGGACATGACTGCGGTGACAAAAGGTAAACAAACTTGGAGAGAAAGACTGAATACCACAGGAGACGCTGAAGACTGGGACAGACTGGATATAAAGGGCAACTAACATAATCCCCAAAGGAACCAAGGAACAACTAACAAACAATAACAAGCTCAAAAGAGCTAGAGAATAGTAAATTCAAAATAACTAATGCAGAACTTGAACACAAGCATTTCATAACTTCAGTGGACTCCAGAACAAAAAACTCAAAACACTGGATCAAAGATCCAGGACAATGAAAAATATATCAAGTGAACGTCATGGAGCAAGATGTACAAGACACTTTAAAAAAATGTCAATACAGTGCCCTACAATGCCACAATGCTGACATCATCATGCTATAATAAAAACAGACATCAACAATTCATGTTGTAATAAAAACATCATAAAACATCAAAGTTTTAGGATAACCCTTGCTCTTTTTGTTTCATAGACTTTATTTAATACCTTTTCCCACAGGGAGTTACAAGGATTTGCTGAAAATTGCAATTTTTCTCTGTAATAAAAGTTTAAATCTAATGGAAACCCCAGTAAACAGTTACATGTTCAGCTACACATTGTTGTATATATGTTTTCAGTATTGTTTAATTGAGGAATAAATCTAATTGTGCTAACCCCTTTATAGGGATGAAGCAGTAATTACAAATAAATGTTAAACATCTCAACCTAGCAAAAACGCAATGAGAAGACACTAAACATGATTTTGTTGAATAAAACCGCCTTCAGTTCTTTAGAAGGTGACAGGATGCTTTTACTTCTCAGCTTCTCTGTAAACCCTTCAAACAACCGACACAATATGTTTGTGAGGCAGCAGTGATAATTACTTCACCACTCCACGTGGGAACAGTTCATAATACATGCATAGCTCTGAATAAATGACATAGATACCTTTTTATGATTAAAAAAAGTGCTGTAAGATAATATTAGTCCACTGCATGATGTCCTGCAGTGGACATCATGTGGCTGTTAACTATTTCAAATGTTGTGTTAGTAAAAAATAACAACACATCTTTGCATTTAAAAAATAATGACTAGATGTAATCAAGGCAGTAATTTAACTTTCAACGTTCAACCAAATATTATGCAACTTTTACCCTGGATATACTATTTAAACGTATTTTAGACCACTAATCAATGGGAATGAATGAACTGGGATATTTGTGAATGGAACTTTTCACATCTCACAAAAAAACAAAACAAAACAAAAAAAGAAAGGTGAACATCAAAGCAAAAGAACATCAATGGATGTCTCTTTCTTTGGGGATAGGTAGAAAAATATTTGTTATATTAAGCATTAATTACTTGCAAAAAACCTCATTAAATATCAGGAACAGACATGATTGAAAATAATCTCATGCATGGCACAATGTAAAAGCAATACCGTAATTAATGGAACCAGTAAGGTATTTCAATCATCGTGATTTACGAGTCATTAATCATTTTCACGTCTTCTTCACAGTGAAGTCTTCAGTGCATGGGGCAGGCCAAAAACTCAACAGTAATGACAGTCAAAGTGTTTTCTGATGAATATTCCAGACTTTTGTCATCATTATTTAATTGGTGTAACTTTTTCATGACTTTGTCATATTTGTTTCAGGGCTGACCTAGTTCTTCTTTAACACTGTTGAATAATAAATATTTAACAGGAGCTGAAAATTAATTATATTTGCCATTAATAGAATGGGTTAACAACACCAAAGACATGAAAATCTTCATGACGAATACTCAGAAGATTATTCCATATAACTGAACTTTACTTTTAAGTTACAGGACTTTCTGCAATAGACAATAATGATCAGTTCAGCAGAATAGACATCCACTGCCATTTCTACTTTGTCTTTTTGCTCATCCCGTAAACTATAGATGAATCTGAATCCATTAGTGTCTTAGTAGTAGTGCCTGATATAACTTTACCCTCAACATTTTGCATACAGTGTAGACCTTTGTTACTCACCATTTTTAGTGGAGATTTGTCTTTGGGCAAAGACAAAGATAAAAACTGCTGTATCTAATAACTTAAAATTTTGTATTGTGCATCTGTCCAGTATAATTTTACAAAATATCACAAATGAAGTCATACTTAATAATTTAAACCTAATCGTCTGTTCCTATAAAATCACAGTACTCCAAGTTTTTGTCCCAAGATTTTTTTCAGCTAAATAAAGAAGTGCTCTAGTATTGTATTTTAATTAATGCTAGCCAGCAGGGACACGTTTTCTTATGTGTTTATGATTGTGTCATAATTCTCCAAAGCCCTGTTCAGCCCCCTCAATATGTCATGTTCAATCATCAGTTTATGCCATGAAGCAGACGTAGGCCGGTGCTTACCCAAGACAAATGGTGCTTCTTTTATCCTTAACGCGCATCCTCTAAACTGGCACTCAAACCTGTTATGCTACGCTATCACGTTCTCCACTGATGTAAACAAAGTTATCCTAAGGCATTATTTTCTGCCATAAACTGTCTGACAGCCCCTCCAATACTGTGTTTTCACACAAATAGCGATTTCTTGACAGGATTCGTTTATAACGACGACCATACTGCACAAAGATCAAAGCTAGTATCAGACTGTGCAGGAACATGGTAGGGAAAAAAGCTTTTCATGTTGCCTGTTTCAGTGAAAGCTGTTTATTGCTTCATTAGAACATCAATGGTGCTATATGACAGCAACTTCACATTTTAAATGTTGTTGCTTCAAATAAATAGCTGTTAAAATTTGTTATAAGTTGAGGTATTAAAATGTGTTAAATCTGCAGCTTTCCTTTTGTTTATTCCATACTTTATTTTATTTCCAAAATAGTCATATAGGCTGTGACAAAGAGGAAGTTGTCCATCAGGGTCAAACCATCCATTATGATATGTAAATTGCTGTTTTCTTAGATCTGTGAAAGGCTCCGGTGCCATAGTTTCAGTGTTGAACTTTTTAGAAAATTTGAATTGCAGTTTGTAGTGTGGTGGTTAATCATTTTCATCTGCAGCTGCACAACAGTGTACCTAAGCAAGAAGCACATACTTTAATACCCCAGTATTATTAAATATTACCACCATGGATAATTAATTTGGTTCTCTAAATTTGCCTTTAAAAATAAAAGAAAAAAAAAGAGTGTAACACAGCTTCAACAAGTGGTCATTGAACAGTCTGCACAATTTCATGCTTCAGGCAAATGAAGTTCAGAATGAAATGATGCAATAAAGAGTAACAATGTTTTCATTATCAGTAACTGCTGATTTCTAATCTACTGTATGAAGGAACTATGATTTCCTCCAAATAGTTTATACATAAGAGTGCCTAATTAGTAATCAGTATGAGTGCTCAGTGCTGATCAAATACAAAACGATGATCAGCGGAATACCTTTCATTCTTTATGCTTTTTGCACTGACTGAAGCTGGGTCTTTCAACAAAGCTCTGCTATTTAAATCAATACATCCCTCATTACAGAATGATGAATATTTCATCAGGAAGACTATTACTTCAAATGAATAATTTAACTGTGTTATATCAGTCAGGGTTGGGGGTTCAATGGTACCCAGGTCCCTCAGCTTTTAAACTCAATCAGTCATTATGGAGCTCTTTAAAACATCACATAACTCCACCGGAAAAGGTTTGGGATTTGGTTCAGAGATTGTTCTCTCTGAAAATGCCAGGTTCACAGTTCAAACTACTGACAGTAGAGGTATTGTCACCTCCAATTAGTCATGATATACATCGAACTCTGTGCAATTGTCAAAAGCCTTTCTATTTATTATAATAAGCTCCATGCTTGAGTAAATTCCACATAGATATATGGCTCTTGTGCTCATTATAAATCTAAAAACTATGCATGACCATCTATCAAATATTCAAAAGGACAAAAAAGAATGAATATTAATGATCCAATACCTAATCCGTAATGGCAGTTCATTTTTGTTTTTTATAATTTCACCATCTGACATAGTACAAAGTGTCTTGTAAATTATGCAACCGCGTTACTTACAATAATTGTTACTGTTTTTATTATCACACCACATTACACACACTGGTCACTTCATTAGTTACAGCAATTCAACTGCTTGCCAACGGAAATATCTTGGCCGGTCACGTAGCAGCGAGTCAATGCTTAAGCGTGTCGAAATCACGAACTGCTGAAGTTCAAAGCGAGCAAAGGTGATTTAAGTGATGTTGAATGTAATATGGCTGCTGGTGCCAGACAGCCTGGTCCGAGTACTCCACAAACTGCTGATCTGCTGGGATTTTCCCACACAATCATTTCAAGGTTTTACAAAGAATAGTATGTAAAAGAGATAATGCTTAATGACCAGCAGCAGTTCTCTTCAACAAAATACCTTGTGTGTGTCAGACATCAGAGGAAAATGCCCAGGATGCTTTGACCTGATAAGAAGATAACAATAGCTTAAATAACCACTTTTTACAACCAAGGTTTGCAGAAAAGCGTCTCTGAATGCAGAAGACCACGCCAGGCCCCATTCCTCTTAGAACAGAAAAATGAGGCTACAATTCACATGGTCGGGTAGGGGATATTTTCTTGTATGGTGAATATATATTAAAGATTATCTTATGCCATATCGTTTATCTTAGCTTTTTGCGGTTTGTCCAGTCTTTTCACCATTTCACATGTTGCAGCTTACATAGAAAGTTTGCAGTGTCAGCTAAAGTGCTGTAGAAATGAACAAAGAATTTAAGATTTTGTAGAAAAATCTTTGATTATTACGTTAAGACTTCAAATACATATACATCACCAGCGTTTCACCAATGGAACAAATTCTGGCTACCTTAAAATGTACTGAGCTCCATGATATTACAAAAAGGATATCTTTATTATCTGTGATATCAGATTCACTATCATATATTAAATATCAAGAGAGTAGATTTAAACCTTTGGGATTTACACAGGGGGAAAGGATGTATCCACTTCCCCTTCTGAAACTCATCAAAATCGAGATAAGAGTTCTTTCAAGTGTTGAGCTGTGCAGGGTATTAAGTAACACAAGGTCAAATTCAGTGTTCATGTAAGATTATGGAAATGTCAGTCTATTTCCTTCCTCTCATCTCGGTAGTTAAGAACAGTGAGAGCACAGTGGTTAAGTATGTCATACACAGATAGATATGTTAATTGTATGACAAGCACCTATTTCAGCCACATGCCTGCTCATTTGTAGTCTTTCAATCAGACAGGTTGTAATTTCTGTATAATTACTTCCATTAGCATGAATTGCTCTTCTGATACTTGAGTATGTGATGACATATAAATTGTGACTGCAGATAGTGGAGCATGGGCATCAAAAGTGCTTGAATCTTCCCTTTCAAAAGAGTTTGACGCCATTTGAAGAAAATAAGGTATTTATTGAGTTTATTTGTCGTCATCAGAGCACAAAAAATGAATATAATGTCAGCTTTGGGGCAAAATGTGAACTAAAGTTGATGCAATTCCCCAGTAAACTGTTCTACCAGCACAAAAAGAAGTTTAGATTGTTGCCACATTATCTTCAATGATTCACAGCAATGGCCACATCTGTTCTGAATCTTTTATTTTATCACCGAATCCTTGCTTAGGTTGATCTTCTTGTTGCCTTTGAACCATGAGTTTTAGAAGAGGAAGATGAAATCAATTTTTTATCATTATTTTCTTATCTTAAGTATTTTTTATTTTCAGCAACTTGAAGCATTCAAATATTATTATGCATTATAAATAGGATAGAAGCAGGCCTTGTTTTGTTTTTCTTTTCTGGTATAAAATATTCACTCAACAGACTCAAAAGGCAGCTCTAACACAACGTGTTGTTTTCTCATTTGTGAGCACTTTATGTGGTGACCTTGGAATTCTGCCTCGAAAGCACGAGGATTACAATAGCTTCTAGGTTTCTACAATTTAAAAAAAACAGGAGAAGCTCATAGAAACATATCAAAACACCACTACAGCAAAACATGCCTTACATTTACTGTATTTCACATCACAACAGTGTTTTTATAACCTTTGATGAACGCTGCTACTATCTTCTTT
>NW_005187405.1:6688368-6708007 GCF_000239375.1 Pundamilia nyererei
TATATATATTATATATAATACATTATACAAATGGTAATAGCGAAGAGTGGTATATTTCACATTGTTGCCAAGAATGCATTTTATGATTGGGCTGTTTGTTTTTCTCTTTCTTCATTATGAACTGCAAACATGTGAAAAATCTGAAACTTGTTTTGAATGGTTATGTTATCATCCATCTTTTTTGTCTTTGTTTTTTCTTTGTATTATAAAGCCTTCACATTGTGAAAACAGAAAATCTGTTGACATGTTCAAGGATGTTTAACGTGAAATGAACTTAATTCATGTCATTCTCATAGCAGTTTGCTGACTTCATTTGAACATTTTCTGATAATAGAGCCCATGAGCTCCTTTTTAGCCAAAAAAGGTCTGCTTTGGGATCCGCAAAGTCCTTGAATGCACCACTAGATTCTGATCCTTTATAGCTGTGTAGATATATTCCATTTAACCTTTGTTGAGTTTCTACAGTATAACAGGATGAAAGTAAGGAAATAAAAGCACTATAAAATCAAAAGAGTGAAATGTCAGAAAACATTAAAAAGTATCAATTGAATCACATGGAAAGAAATGTATCAACACGAGGAAAGAGTGAGGGCATGCACTTGCTGCTGGGCTAATTGTTTCCTGAAATAAGGGGGATTTGAGGGAGGTTTCTGGGGTTTGCCTTAAGTATCTTCTCTGTATTAACTCTTTAATCCCGTGTCAACAAGACGTACACCTGGAGGATTAAATCAGTTAAAGTGGTTTTTAAGTATGTTTTGGAGTGATACTGACACAATGTTCCTACTAGGACTGCTTTGTTAGTTAGTTTGTTTTATAAAGTTCTTGCATCTTTGGGGACTAGTTCACATGATGCACCATGCTAAGAAATGCTGCTGTTGATGTTCTTATTGTAGACAGTATAATATATATTATTTTTCACCAATTATGGACTGCTGGTAATATGTGAAATGACATAATATGAAGAAGTGGGTTATGTTGCAGTAATTATTTGGATAAATATTTGAGGTCCTTTTTGTATAGCATTTAGAAATAATTTAAAAAGCACTGTTTTTTTTCTTTTTTCTTTTTTGTAGCTATTTCTAATGTAACATGGTAATCTGGCAGCATTTGTATTCAGATAGCTCCGGTTCTGTGGAACAAACTGGTTATTTGCTTGTATAGATATATAAACATTTCTATGTACTAAGAGATATAAGGCTCCGGTAAAACGAAAACAGAGGCACCAGAGGCTTAAATGATGGCTGGTATGAGGAAAGCTTTTATTGTGTATGACATTATTTTTTCTCTGCTTCCTCTTATTCTTAAATTACCTCGACACTAATTAACAAGAGCTTTGTGGTCTTCAAAATCCATAGACACTTGTCATCTCTCTCCTTAATTTTCATTGTTTCCTTTCTTAGTGTGTTTTACAGCGACTCATACTTCACACTCATTTATTTTTTGGCTCTCTTCAATGCAACAACTGCTAATGACAACTTTGGACTATTAAACACAATCCCGTGTCAAATGCATGTCTGATCTTTTATCAAGACTTCATTATCTCCAAATTCAATAGGGATTCCAGATAATAGCTTTGCGGCCGAGAGGCGGGGGATTTTCCATATTGATTGAAACTACTCATACCTTAACCATCAAGGCTGTTTGTTCATGCTGATGAAAATGCAGTTATAAACCAAATTGATTTCAAATGATATCACTCCACTTGGTCATTTTTTACCTCTCATTTTAGAAATTGGGTTGGCTGAGTAATGATCAAATTCTTCTGTGTTATTGAGTTTTCCAGTGATTTTCAGCACTTGACTTTTTCAGGCTGAATCTCTTTATTTTGCTTAAGACCACAACATTTTAATTTAAATGGGAAGAGCTTCGACACTTGTGGCAGTTGTTGAAACTGTATCTCTCGTCCAAGTTAAAAATATCAACCAGTTAACCGCCTCTCAGACCTACCGCTGGTGATTTATTTATTTATTTTGTAAAAATGTGTCATTAGCTGGGTTCATCAGTAAGTTGAGTGGTACAACTGTTTGATAGTGCTTGATAATATACTAATAAAATGATAAATTGTGGAACACAGACGGGTTTTTAATACAATTAACTACAGAGCAAGCCATTAACTGTGCTGCAATGCTGCAAAAGGTACCAGAAACACCATCAAGACATAGAGTTCAATGAGTAATATCTACAGTAGACACCAGTCGGTAACCCCTTGGCAACCATAGGTTGCTAAAAAAAAGAAATGCATTCCCTGACTGGTTGACAAGGAGTTGCTGGAGGGCTCTGCCATTTCCGACATGGAATTTGTTGCAAAGTGACACATAGTGCTACTATAAAAACATGATTTTGATTGTTTTGGTCATTGCAGAATGGACTTAGATTTGCCTACAAACTCTATGCAACTGCTCTCCAAGGAATAGTTAAGCAGTGAACCAGAAGTGGTGGCAAAATACCTTTAAAGTAAAAGTTCTGGCTTTTGAAATATGTAGTTTGAAGGTAAGGTGCAACTTATCTTACAAACACCAAAGCGAATTTTTTTTGTTATTTTTGCTGAGAATGTAACCGTTTTAACATGAGAGACTATTGGGTTTGACTTACCTTTTGGGTTGGCTTCATTTTTCAGCCCCAGGGCAGTCAAGTAAAAGAATCTCACTCCATAGAAACTGCAAAGCAAACACGAGGAAAAGCACTGGTTTGAGGAGATTTCCGATGTGATGACAGCTTAAGTTGTTTTGACACATGCTCTAGAAACACTGGACTATGCTTAAGGTGCATAGCCTATTTTATTCATAGTGTATCCACAACATTATTTGAGGTTCTCTGACTGTGTGACAGATTTGTTCAAAGTACTCTGTGTGTAGCCTACCATATGCTAACCTTTTAAATGGTTTCCCAGTCTCTTATACACTCGTATACTTCTAAAGGTTTAACTCTGCATCAGCCAACAAATTTACGGAGGTCTTTTAAGCCCATTTTCTCTTCCAACACTACTTCAGGGCTTTCGCTCACTTCTGAAGAGTTTTTTGATTGCTTTAGCATCACTTGCATCAGTTCTCTTGATGCTGGTGCTCCTTTTAAAAACGAAACGATCAACAACAAAAATACTTGTCATGACTAAATGAAGCCACTTCAGTCAGTGGAGTGTAGAGTGGATGGCTTAATGTTATATCACGAACCCACATAATATTTTGAGTTACTTGTGAATACTCATCAGCAGCAGGATTTTTGGAGTTCCTTGAGTTCAAAATTCTTTTGTGTATTTGAAAGCAAACAGTGCAAACATTTCCACTCCACAGTTACATCTGCTTTTCAACAAAGCCATTTACATAAATCAGGAAAAACACTTCCTTCTCATTTACCTACTGCTGTTACTTCTAAAGATGATAAGTGTCTTTCTAACAATGTTAACCCGCTCCAAAAACAGACACATCCCTCATTTCATACTTACAGAATTTAGAACCGCTGTGTGACAATTCGCAGGGACGTGTCATAACTCTGTGATCACAAGTTGACATCTTAAGTTTAAAATGAATTCAACTCTCTGAGTAAAACAAGGATATAAATGTAATTACTTTTGGTCCTCATCCCTGGATCTTGGATCTTGGATGGCACTAAATGGAAATACTGTTTAACGTAGAATTTTGGGAATTAATATTACGCCCCTCGATGCAGCAGGCAGATGTTTTCAGTGACAAAGCTGCAGAAATCCACTCTGGAGCAAACTGCAGACATAAAACATTAGCAGGAACTTTTCGCTGACAGGTAATTTCATGAGAAGTGAGTTGAGACCAAAAGCAGGGCTAAAAGGAAAGTGACTATAAATAAATGCTAATGCTACTCTGTTGCTGATGGAAGTGCAGTAAAGGGTGAGAATATTTCACTGTTTTCGTCACAGCTTATTTAGATTGTTTCCAATAGGCCAAAAAAAAAAAAAAAAAGCTAAAGCTGGATCATTCTTTTATTTTCATTGATCTTTCTTCTTCTTTTCCTAGCTGCAGATTTCAAAGATATAGACGCCTCTAGTTAATAACATCACACGGCCAGCCTAAAGATCATTGTTTAATGCTCATAAAAGTATTATTAGCTTGGTTATGTGATGCTGATGTTTCCTGTTAATTACTCATGCGGCATGAACTCCGCGGAGAAGTGAAACCTTAAAAATCTCATGAAAAGGTTCGTTTCTGGAACATATCTAGGTTACAAAACACACTCCTAGGCTGCAATAGAGACATATGGGAAAACCAATTCACACAGAACAGTGAAAGGTTTTCATCTCCTGCAAGAGCCATTTTCTCTGAACCTCCTACTTAATGTTTTGACACCGTTATCCATGTAAATGCTCTGCACAGTGCTTATGAATACTGAGAGCTCTCCTTTGCACATGAATTGTCAGCGTGGTTGGAGATCATTTAATTCTTAGGAGATAGTGATTAACACATGCATTCATTTCAGGTTATGCACATCTTTGATGCCAGCGAAAGGGAGACAGACCAGAAGAGGAAAAGAGCGAGAGGGGGAGGAGAGACGAAGCGGGAAGGGAGGGAAAAGACGAAAGAAACACAAAGAGACAGGCAGAAAGCCACACAGGGAAGGGAGAAGCAAATCTCTCATAGCCACGTGTTACTGATGTGTGGCAATGTGCAGGAAAGAGGCTTCATTAACATTGTTGATTCAAAGCGCAGGCAAGAACACAAAGAGCACTTTGCATTACAAGCCTTTATTAAGAAAAGCCACGCATACAGCAAGCACATATTGTACAACACAATTTATGTTAGATTTTCTATTTAACAACATTGTCCTTCATTGACGTCATGTTCACATGAAAACCAGATTTGTTTACATTTCCGTGCACACTTAATGTTTTATTAATGGTAAATGTTTGAGAGGGGGATGGGTCACTTTGAAAGCTGGTGAAGATGGATGAATAAATTATGTACACATGATATGGAGTGAAAAAAAGGAGGAAAATGGTGAAAAGAGTGAGATATAAGAAATGTGAGGGAGGCTTTATGTTATAATTGAAAGATTCAGCCGTTTAAATGGCTATTTAGACAGCCATTATCTTTAATTCCTTCTGCCAGTCTCATACTGTATGCGGATATTTTCATCTCTTTAGTCCTTCTAATATGCCAGCACCTTCCTTTGGGTAAATATCTCATTGTTTTTAAAGGTCATGTTCCAAATACTGGCCCATAGCTTATGCAAAAGGGCAGATGTTCTTGAATGAGAGGTCATTTGCACAGAGTAATATCCGTCAGTGCGTAGTGTCTGTTATCTTCCTGCCACCCATTGGGCTTATCTGTTGTTATCTATCTAAACATCATCTTTTGAACATCAATGCAGGAAACTGCTGGTGGAGCTCAGAAGAATTTGTGATAAAACAAGGACTACCTAAAGGCCTACACTTTGTCAGCCTCCCTAATATAGATTATCCTGTTGAAACAGACCACCAGTGGCCACAAAGATATGCATTTTATGACCCTAGAGAGCCACAGGATGGGACATTATGACACCTCTTATCAGGAGTAAATTCAAGAACAACAAGACGGTAAAGCTGCATTCTTCTCCCATTCAGCATCTGAAATGAAGAACCTTAAGTTTCCCACTCAGACAGAACTGGACACTAGATGTAGAACACTGACATATTACTCAAAGCTGAGAACATCACACTCTTTTTGATTACAATGCCTAAAAACTCATTTAGCCCCTAAACCTGTTAACAGCTACACACCCCAAACCCCAGAAACCTGAGCCTGATCGTCTCCTCTTCTTTGCTCTAACCTTTTTCTACAAAATGTATATAATCCAGGATGATATTAGTTCATGACTTTTATTTGGTTTTTTTATATGTTGGTGTGCTTCAAACATGATGTTTTGTGTCATAAGAATCCTGCTGGTATCAAGACAGCAAATATGTACTCACTGAAATTGTTTTAAGTGTGGTTAAAATTCTCTAACAGCTGCATTAAAAGTCACCTCTAAAGCCACCTTTTCTTGTGAATAGCCTCTGAACCCTTCATGGGGCTGTCCAAAGAAGACAGTCAACACGAACACCTCCCTTGAATGATAAACACATTTGTCATTGCTCAGATGCTTCTTTGAATTTGCCCCCAAAACTTTGCATTTAAAATGCCACCATTATGTATGCAACTTTGAGTTCCTTTGTTCAGCAACAACTAGAAAGTCTCCGGCCCTGTCCTCCTGCCTAGCAACCTCCATCAAGATGCTGACGCTCATTCTGCCTTCGGCATCTGGCTTAGACACCAGCAAAAATGGAAATGAATAGCGACACAGACTTTCAAGAACAAGAGTGATATGCTGTAACTATAGAGAGATAAAAGTGATGAGCCATACCATGAAGATTATTATTTGAAATTATATCAAAGAGTTGTTGAAGATAGGTTAAAGAGAGAGGTGACAGTTGGCAAGCAGTACTATGGCTCCATGCTGAAAAAGAGCACTGTAGATGCTATGTTTTCTAAGAGAGTGTTGATGGGAAGGCATAGAGAAGGTCGGAAGGAAATACGGTGTGTTTTTGTGGATCTAGAGAAAGTATATGATAGAAAGGAACTGTAGTAATGTGTGAGCAATTCAGGAGTGGAAGAGAAGTATGTGAAACTAGTGCACAAAATGCATTAGGACAGCAAGACAGATGGGTTCAAAGTGGGGGTGGGATTACATTAGGAATCGTCTCTGAGCCCCTTCTTGTTTGTGTTTGTGAAGGACAGGCCGAGACATGAAGTCTCCATGGACTAGGATGTTTGAAGATGACACTGTGATCTGTAGTGAGAGCAGGGAGTAGGTTGAAGAGAGTCTGAAGAGGTGGAGGCATGTTCTGGAGAGAAGAGGAATGAAAGTCCGTAGAAGAAAGCAGTAGAAGCGTTCGACAGGGCTCAAGAAAAGTGAGGGGGGAAAGTGCAGACAGGGTGGAGAGAGTGGAGACGACTGTCCGGTGTGATTTGTGGCAAAAGGCAGCAAGAGTGAAAGGGAAGGTTTTGTAGCACAGTAGCGAGACCTGCTGCAATTTATGGTTTGGAGATGGTGGCAATAAGAAAGACCAAAATGGACAAGATTAGACATTAGAACACCAGAGGGACATGCTAGGATGAACAGTTTGAAGAGGCAAGGAGGAGATGCTTTGGCAATTGGGCAAAGAATGTGGAAGATGGAGCTGCCAAGACCTCAGAGGAAATTTGTGGATGTAGTAAAGGAGAACATGAAAGAAGAAGATCAACTGTAATGCATCAAATGTGTCTTACTGGTAGAGCAATATTATTCTGTTAACTTACACTTACAAACATTCCCTCCTGACTTCAAATCTACTAAACTTTATTAATATAGTAGCTCATTTCCAGTTTTACCGACCAAAGCATATAAAGCACACACCCACTCCTACAACGTTTTTAAAATGATACTAGTGTGCAATGCTTTTCCTGTTACAGACAGGCTGATGTGTCTGCATCAGTTCTGTTCTTTTTGGTCTGGTTTCTTTGTTTAGCATCTTCATATTTTTTGCAGTATTACACTTTCATCTTCACTTGGAAAATCATTTGCTCTGATTCTAGTACACTTATCTCTGTTTTCGATTGGGCAGATGCCACCAACACCACCCTAACCATGTGAATGTGCTAGTAACTAGATTTATAAAGCCCAGGTTAACATTTTGTGCTTGGATTTTAGTGACCCTAAGTGAGATTTTATATGTATCTCCCAAAAGTGACCAGCAAAACCACCAAATCAAACATACTGCTCATAACTAGATGAAGATGAACACACACACACAAACTAGAAGTAAGAAAGCAAATTAATTGAATTTCTTATTGTATTTTAAAATGTCTATTAACAATATATTTAAAAAATGAACACTTAGGTAAAGGA
This sequence comes from Pundamilia nyererei, assembly GCF_000239375.1. NCBI lineage: Eukaryota > Metazoa > Chordata > Actinopteri > Cichliformes > Cichlidae > Pundamilia > Pundamilia nyererei. The sequence goes on from NW_005187405.1 coordinate 6,696,241, forward strand.
AAAAACAAACAAACAAACAAAACTAGCTATTATACACTCAACAAAAATATAAACGCAACACCTTTGTTACTGCTCCCATTCCCCATGGGATGGACGTAGAGACCTAAAATTCATTCCAGATACACAATATAACCATCCCTCCCAAACAGTGGTCACAAATCAGTCCAAATGTGTGGTAGTGGGCACATCTGCTATATTGAGATAATCCATCCCACCTCACAGGTGTGCCACATCAGGATGCTGATCTGACATCATGAGTAGTGCACAGGTGTACCTCAGACTGCCCACAACAAAAGGCCACCCTGGAATGTGCAGTTTTTTGCGCTATTGGGGGTCTGGGGACCCAGAACCGGTCAGTATCTGGTGTGACCACCATTTGCCTCATGCAGTGCAACACATCGTCGCGTGGAGTCTATCAGATTGTCAATTGTGGCCTGTGGAATGTTGGTCCACTCCACTTCAATGGCTGTGCGAGGTTGTTGGATATTCGTGGGAACTGGTACACGCTGTCATATATGCCGGTCAAGCACATCCCGAACATGCTCAATGGGTGACATGTCCGGTGAGTATGCTGGCCATGCAAGAACTGGGACATTCTCAGCTGCCATCTGCCCTGAACAATGTGAACCATGATTCATCCGTGAAGCGCACACCTCTCCAACGTGCCAGATGCCATCGAATGTGAGCATTTGCCCAAACAAGTCTGTTACGGCGACAAGCTGGAGTCAGGTCAAGACCCCAATGAGGACGATGGGCATGCAGTTGAGCGTCCCTGAGACGGTTTCTGACAGTTTGTGCAGAAATTGTTTGGTTGTGCAAACCAATTGTTCCGGCAGCTGTCTGGGTGGCTGGTCTCAGACGATCTTGGAGGTGAACCTGCTGGATGTGGAGGTCCTGGGCTGGTGTGGTTACACGAGGTCTGCGGTTGTGAGGCCGGTTGGATGTGCTGTCATATTCTCTGAAACGCCTGTGGAGACGGCTTATGGTTGAGAAATGAACATTCAATGCACGGGTGACAGATCTGGTTGACATTCCTGCTGTCAGCATGCCAATTGCACGCTCCCTCATTGCTTGTGGCATCTGTGGCATTTTGCTGTGAGACAAAACTGCACATTCCAGGGTGGCCTTTTGTTGTGGGCAGTCTGAGGTACACCTGTGCACTACTCATGATGTCAGATCAGCATCCTGATGTGGCACACCTGTGAGGTTGGATGGATTATCTCAATATAGCAGATGTGCCCACTACCACACATTTGGACTGATTTGTGACCACTGTTTGGGAGGGATGGTTATATTGTGTATCTGGAATGAATTTTAGGTCTCTACGTCCATCCCATGGGGAATGGGAGCAGTAACAAAGGTGTTGCGTTTATATTTTTGTTGAGTGTAAGTTAAAAAATGATGTTGCAGTTCTACTTAAGGTGGCGAGCAAATAGTAAGTAAAACTTATTCTAATGAGAAACATATTAGCAAAAATAAATCATAAATTCATTACTTTCTAGCCGTTGCTCGCAGGTGAAAATTACTTTGGCTATATTCAATTTCATTTGTTAAAACTTAAAAGCCAACTCTAAGATGCAAAACAACAAAAAACAAACAATACTTATGAGTATTTTTGTCTGATTTTTTTATCAGACAAAAATACTCTTAAGTATTCAGTAAAGTTGTGGTTAAATACTTATTAGCGTATCGCAAGATACTATCAACATTATACATTTAATAAACCTGATCAGGTAAACAGCAATCATTATGTTAATAGAATCATTCAAGAGTTTAATTGTTACCAAGTGTGTGATTTCTTTTTATTCAGTAATGGTTTCTTAGCTACCGGTGTATATTTTCCTGTAAGCTGTGCTTTTAGTTCCCATTAGATTTTTAGTCTTGGTTACAGTTTCTTTCCTGCGAGGGTTTGTTCCCTTTATTCTCCCTCCTGAGTCAAGGTCTATGTATTCAGTGTTTCAGTTTTTCACTTCCTATATTATTTCTGTTGTCACATGCTTGTGTCTTGCATTTAATTTTGCTACCTTTTGTCATTGCTGTGATTATTTTTGAGCTATCTCTTGTTTCCTAGGTGTTTCTTATCTCCTTTTTTTGCCTCATGTGTGTGTTTATAGCCTTAGTCTCCTTCAGTCTTTGTCAGTGTGTCTGTTTAACCTCCCTTGTGATGACCAGTTCCTGTTTTTAAATTAAATTTTTTTGTGTGTGTTTTTTTCTTTTTTCTTTCTTTTTTTTTTTGCACTTTGGGGATTTTTGAATCCTACTTTCATAAAAAGGTCAACTTTATGTTTCCCTGGTTTGCTGAAAGTCCTGCTTTCAGGTCCTCTTTCTTCCTGAACCTTGCCAGTATATTCTGTTTTTTTTTTGTTTTGTTTTTTTTATCAAACTTTAAACAATAACAGGAAAGGAAGAGATGAATGTTTTTAAGGTCACAACATGAAAATGCATTTTAAATATTTAAATTAAAGATTATATTTGAACTATTGCACTAAAAATAAACTGGAATGACTTCAGAGGTCTCTTGACAATATAAATGACATTGAAATTATAGAAAAAGTGCTGTAAAAGTATTTAATAGATCTACATTTTCTACCCCTCTTGTTCTGGATGCAGACTTAGGCTGTCAGTTCACAAAGGTAGCCTAATATCCTGTAAAATATTGCTCTATTATAATGTTAATAATATTAGCACACAATTTACTAATAGATTCAGATATTTTTCTGCATGATTTAATGCAAATCAAATATCTAATTTAATCTGTGTCAAGGTCATTTAATAATTTATTTAAATACCTTAGACGTTGATAATACATCTGGGCAGCCGTTATCTTTTTCCCTAATTTGTGATATCCAGTCCTTTCAAAAACATGCCCCACTCACTGTTGTGTATCTGTGTCTTTCCCAAGGGTTACTTAAATCTACAGCTAATATATTAATTTGTAAGTGCACCTTGTAAAAGAAAGAAGCCCTGGATCTACAGCAATCTTTATAAATCAAATTATCCAGTGTCCTTGAATGCTGATGGCTTGTACAGAGAGAAAAGAATGTAAAATGAATGCAAAAATTGTTGAGTGTTTGCAGAAGACGTCCGTGCAGAATATTTTTTATGACTTTAGAACAGGGAAAATCCTATTTTCTTTTATCGGCTCTACTTGCATATATCTGTATATGATGGTGTATTGGGGAAATAAGATAGTGACTGGGATCCCGGGGAACATGAGGAACGTGATGATGCTGGTATGGCCATGACTGGTCTGTCACCATGTGTGGACAAACCGTGTGGCGATGATGGGGGACAAAGGAGGCAATTAGTTGGACAGAGCACTCGTAATACATTCTCAGGGGACCAGCAAGTCAGCCAGCTCAATGCTGCAGCCAGGTTCACTGAGCAATTAAGCGAGCTGGTAGAGTCAAAGTGGCTTAGCCTGATGCACTGCAGCATTGCACAAGTGTTAAGAGCAGAGGGTCACTTTCAACCCCTATCAGTCCACCTGTGTCTTAATGTACCCATCCACACTGGCTAGAAGAGCTGAGAACAGAGCCAAAGGGACAAGTGGGCCAAATCAGTACATGGAAGGAGTTATTCACCCCTTTCCCCATAACTATGTCTGACATATCCTTTGGCTGTACTCCCAGATCACTAGCAATGCATATATTTTTTGTTATATCCTTGCTATCCTCAGTTCCTTAATAAATTATTTATAGTACGGAGAGCAAGGGGGTAGCGCATTTACCTCGGAGTAAAAATACCAATAAAAGGAGCGATGACTGCAATAAAATGATATGGAAAGCATCATTTGCCCCTTTACCAAAACAGGTTTTAAAGTATTATAAGTCGTGCACCATCTTAAATTTCAAAATTTTGCAGCAATTGGGTTTTTTTTCCAAAATGGAAAACAATGAGCTACATGAATTTTGATTAAAAAGATTTAGCATCACTTTGTTATTTTATGAATTCTGTGCAAACAATTGATCTTAACTGTAATAATCCACTCTGCTGCATAAATTAAAATCGATCAAATCCCTCGAAATATTTCATTTTCAGGTGCAATTTGACCTCAGTGGAGTAAGAGCAAACAATCATTATATTTCTACTCCAGTTTCAGGTTTCTGCCAGTTTTAAGTGGGTGTCAGATATTACCCATGGCTGCCAGGCAATCAGAAACAACAATAAAATCCACATGTTACTGGAAGCATTTTAACATTTGCCCCAGGATAATCCTCAAAAGGTTTTTTTTTTTCCTTTTTTATTTTTTTCCCACTAGTCTGTGAGACAAGCGAAATCATGAGTGATGCCCTAAGGGGAACAATTTTGAGCGTACCTGCAACACATTCACCTAGAAGTCCTTAGAGAAATCTGTGCTCCAGTTTACTGCTTCCACAAGAATGTGCAAAATCACTGCCCTCAGATGAGGAATCAGCTCGTTGTTAAATTTCATTAATTTTGGGTGAAAACCAGCTTCAGGCAAAGATCACAGTGTCCAAATAGAACCGCATACAACTCTCAGTGAGATTTACACGTGTAAAAGTGGCGATTTCTCCCAAATAAAAATCTGCATGAACTATTCGCTCTTTGAGATATTCTTGCTTCCAGTGTTTTAGAATTGCAAGAGAGGGCAGTGATGGGTCAAAGCAGCGGGACTGTTAATTGAAGTTGTACATAATAAAAGAAGGGGTTGAGGGGTGTGGGTAGGGGGGGCAGGGATATCTGTTAATTAATAATTGATCAAAGAGCCGTTAAATTGAAATGTGTTTGCATCAATTAATCATGTCCACAGATGCCACTAATCAGCTTTTTCTACTGTAGTATCATAGCAATCCTGCAGACCTCATATTTGTACTGAGCCTAAGCCCTCATTCATCATGTTTTAGCATGCTCTTAAAGCTGGCTTCCAGTCTGTGACAGAGTGATTAAAACAGTATTGCCATTGAGCGCTTTAGGCTTTACTCACAATCTCCTCTGAAAATGGGTGGCTGTCCATACTATGTGTACAGTGTGAAACTTGATTACCATGTTTCTATGAGCTATTGATATTCTTTGAACCTTAACCGGGCAGTGAAGTAATCTGTTACAGTCGCCAGTGACAGTTTTACTTCTCACACTGTTTAGTTCAATCAGTGTCAAGCTCTGCAAAATTACCTGGTTTTTAAGGGGGTGGGTGGACTTCCATTAGCAGTTAATGAATGCTAGACAAACAAATTTAAAAGAATATAGTGATAAGGATGGCTTCGTGATTGCACCTTTTACAATTACCATTAATAAACACCGATATATATATACATAAACAGACATTGACAAGTAGCTGGGGATCCCACAGGCAAATGGGCACCGTGAAGAGGCTGCAACCACCAAGTACCTGCAAAGTGTCAGGCAAGTCCTGAGGAGTCAGCTGAACGGCAAGTACAAGATCCGGGCTATCAACATCTATACCCTGCCCATGATTACGTACCCTGCTGGGATAATAAGTTGGCCAAACGAGGAGATCTAAGCAACTGACATCAAGATGAGGAAGCTCCTGACCATGCATAGAGGGTTTCACCCCAAGTGCAGCACCCTGAGACTGTATATGCCAAGTGGAAGGAAGGAGGCTGGGGACTAGTGAGTGTCAGTACCACATTTCAGGATGAGACACTAAACATTCACGAGTACATCAAAAAGATGGCCCCAACCTGACTGCGTGCTCAGTGAATACCTAAGACAGCAGAAACCTAAGGAAGAGGAGCAAGAGGAGGAATCATTATGGAAGGACAGGCCCCTGCACGGTATGTACCACCGGCAGATAGAGGAAGTGACTGACATCCAGAAATCCTAAAAGTGGCTGGACAAAGCTGGACTGAAAGACAGCTCGAGAAGATGTGGAGGGTGAAGGCAACAGTGGTCCCAGTGGTAGTCAGAGCACTTGGTGCAGTGACTCCCAAGCTAGGCGAGTCTGAGACCTCTGTCCAGAAGAGCGCAGTCCTAGAAACAGCAAAGATACAGCGCAGGACCCTCAAGCTTCCAGGCCCGTGTTAGAGGACCCAAGCTTAATAAAGACTGGGGGGGGATTTTTTATATCCAAATAGTGGGTGGATTAACTGAAGGGTCAGATGCATCTCTTGGGTCCTGTGACCAGACTGTGCTGGATTGTTCCTATTTCTTAATGACATAACTTTCAGATACTGTTCATCTGATGTAGGTCCTGTTTAAGTCTCCCAATTCCCATTTTCCTCAATTTTTAATGACACACTGCAAACCATGCCAACATATACCTTTTTTGGCTAATAGTTCTTTGGGAATTACCTTGTTGGTCCAAAAATACTTTTTTTATGCCTGTCAAACTGTGTAATTTGGGTTTTGTTTTTTTGTTTTTTGTTTTTGTTTTTTTGCTAATTTGGCAAAATAAATGGGAACATCAAGCTGCCAGATACCATTCAATTTACCATTTAATATTTTATAGTTATTTGTGGACACAACACTGGTTAATCTCTTGAGTCAGATACTTTTTTATGCTTGAATGATTCATAGGTCAGTGTTAAGTGGCTTAACAATTTGTGCACTGCACCTGCAGTGTGTGTTCTGTCTTGGTTTGATGATATTTATTAGAATGTGTTAACTGTAGTGAAGCTATGAGGAAGTCTTTGATTAGTCATACGTCCAAGCTGCAAAGTACCCATGTTTGTAAAAAGAATCAATATTGGTTTAGACACATGTCTTTGCAGTGCAGTTTCAATTGATGAATTGATCTCTTTTCCATATATAGAGAGATAAATATATCAATTAGCAATATCTCACTTTTATTGTTATGTAAATTTTCAATATTTTCTCAGTTCTCTAGTCTGACTTAAACTTCTTCACTAAGTTACCTGAGGTCATAATACATTTCATGTGATCCAACGTGTTACCTCCGTCTAATCTGCTTGAAATGTGAACCTCCATGTTTAATTAAGATGAAAGCACAAACTGCCTTTTCATATTTACTACATCAGTGAACATTCAGGTTAATCCAAGAAGGGATTATCTCCCCTCACCGAGAGTGACCATTCATGTAATACATTCACAGTCCTGTTGAGTTACAGGATAGCCCGGTCAAGAGTCATAATAGTCATTCCCATTAAGTAATGTTAAGAAATGCTCCCATCATCTTTATTTAAAGTTTAATATCTCCAGGCTGAGTTTCAGGCCAGTTGACATAAAAATGATCAATGACAGTAGATCAGCCCCATGGGAAGTGCAAGATGCACATCACATGATTAATGGCTTTCCAAGCTGTCATGAACTATACTGGACCAATAGAGTGAAGGCTTCATAAATCATAAGTGTTTCGACACATGAAGTTTGGAGCATTTTACAAAAACCATTTGGTAAATATCTGCACTACTCTCAGGAACGTGACAGGATCAGCCTCTTCTTTGTGCTTACTGTCTTCCATTGACAGTATTGGTATTGCGAAATGCCTCTAGTCTAATGATAAATTAAACATAAAATTTAAGAGTACAAATAAAATGTCCCCCAGGAAAGTCTGTCATGTACTGTCGTGCACTAATGAATGTCTCCTAAATCTGCATTAAGTTTTTACCACGAGAGAGGGGAGCCTCCAAAACAGAATCAACAGAGCCTTGATATACCATCGGCTTAGCAAGTGCTTAGGGCTAAAGTATTAGCAGAAATTTGGCTGTTTACACATTCAACAAACACCGAGCTACCACAGCATCCCACTGGAGTCTTTATTTTCCTTCTACCTGTCAAATAAAAGCCCAATATTGAGTCACCACATGTCAGTCCTAGTTTGGTCCATGAATCCCTGAAGTGAAAAAAAAGAAGAAAGAAAAGAAAGGGGTACTGCTGGGTGTTCACTTGAAAAATAACTTTGAAAGTTCTAATTTTAGCATTTTAGTACCAGTTGATGTTGCTATGGCTACCTTGATGCTGGTCTTTGTGAGTCGTTATTGCCTCGCAGAAGAAGATCATATGGTTTATCTTTATAACTATTTTTATGAAGCATCTATTGTAATTTTTATTTAGTTAGAATCAGAGTTCGTTTCACGCTCATTTGAAAGAGAAAAAAAAATCTGGAACTAGTCCTGTAGCAATCTCAAAATAAATAACAAGCCAGTCACAAAACAAAGTCATTCACATATTTAACCAAGATCTTTCAGCAGACAATACAAAACAGTTATTAAAATGAAGGAATCAAGAATTAAATCAAAGGTGCCATGGTGCATTACAGTAATCATGTTTGATTTAGGATGGTCACTGCACTCAGATAAGAACTCTTCTTTAATATGTTGGTCCTTGTTGTGATGAACCTGTAGTGTCTATAAGAGGGCAACAGGTCAAACAGCAAGTGTCCAAGGTGAAAACTGGACACTTGCCTTTTAGGCCCCTGAGTGGCATCTCTTCCAGGAAAGATAGAGCACAGCTAGTGGTCTTTTTTCTGTGTTTAGTATGTTCTGGATAGCCTTTTCATCTGCTGCAGAGCATCTGGCATACCGCACCATTACGCAGTAAACCAGGATACTTTCTATGGTGGAGCAATAGAAGGCCACCAGCAGTTTCTCATCCAGACAGCTCTTCTTCAGCAACCTCAAGAAGTGAAGGCACTGCTGAACCTTGAGTGCAGCTGTAGAGTCAGCAGACCAGGCAAGGTTGTTGGAAATGAGGAGGTCCTGAGGAATCATGACCCCTCTGTTTCTCCATTGATGATCATTAAACACAGTCAATAACAACAGCATCTTATGTGGAGCCCTTAAATTGAGGACAAAGTACAGTTGGTCACTTTGGCCCGTGACTTTTTTGCTACAATATTTTTGCAACAAAATCCTCCAAAGTGCATTTAATTCTCAAAATCTTGCTGGTGAGTACAAGTTTCTAGAATAAACTTGTTGCATTCTCTCCATGTCTGTTTGTATTTCTTTGAAATGTCTTTACCTCTTGTTATATTAACAATAATAAACTTGAAATGCCACACCATTCATTTTGTTTTTCCTGCACTGGCATTGCACACAAATTATTATGGTGCCATGTGTTCACAGTAAATCTCCTCCATAATGACCGGGAAAGACAAATAAACAGGGGTAACGGCATATCCAGCCACAAATCATCTACACATATTTATGCACAAGTTAGTCAAACATATGTGTGTGGGTTCACATCCTGTGCACAGAGCAACACGAGGAGATGATTTAGAGGGAGGCACAAAAGAGGAAAGTGAGAGCTGGAGGTCAGAATTAATAGAACTCTGAACCTTTATTAACACTGTACAATAGTGAGGCCATTATGATTGTAATTATACTCATTAGCTGTATATCGCCTCTTCCATCCTCTACAGGATGATGTGCAGCTCTATTGAGAGCCATCAGCTTCTTATGTGTTGTGAGCATATGGTAAATTTAATGATGGGGGGGGGGAAATAAAATCATTTAAAAAATAACAGCATAAATCTGCAGCAGTTGTTTATCTGACCAAGCCTTTGGGAATACATATCCTTCCATTAATAGTGTTAAATATTCAACAAAATGTTACTCTTTATTACTCTTAATTGCCCATATTTCTGAGAAAGCCAGAAAGCCAGGTTATTACTTATTACTTTCCTGGGATTTAACTGTAAACATTACATGCATCACTCTTTATTATCCAAAGTCTCCCTAAGAAAGGTGAAAAGTGATTCTTCTTTCAGAACTCTGTAAAAAACAAAACAAAAAAACAAAAACAAAGGAAGGATGTTCTATCCCGACTTTTTTTTTTTTAACACAGCTAAAAATTTGCCTATTTCTTCGATGGCTTGATGAATGACCTTGCACCTCTCTTCTACCCTCTGCTCAGTCCGAACAATGGCTTGTGTGAGTTTATCAGTTTTAATCGAACACGGCAAGGTCAGCACACAATGAAGAGCAGCTACTATCACAGAGTAGATCTGCAGGAATGTTTGACAATGCCAAGAGGCAAAACACAAAAACACAGGAAAGACATCACAACTATAAACACTGCATGTCAAGATGTATAAAACGCAGTTTACAAAGACCTGGGAAATAGAAAACCATAACCTAACACTTTTACTGCATTTGTAACATGTGCTTTCATGTCAAACGTCCAAGGCTGATGTTTAGTGAAACCAAGTCTTTTTCACATTTCCTTATGTTTATTTTTAGAACAGATACAGTTGAAACCTGAGGGTATCCAGTACTCCATTGGCCAGTGCATGCTGAGGTGGATTCAGCCCTGCTGGGATCCTAAATAGATAAGCTGGTATAGACAATGGATGGATGGCTGAAGTCTCCATGGAAAGAAAATGTGGGCTATCTGTCATGAGAAAGGATTTTAGTAGACTTTTCCAATCATAAAATGTATATTTTGGTTATAAAGGATATTAAAGACCTTCTCTAATCCTAGAATCCTTATTAGCTGGCTTTTGCTGCAGCTAGTTTAAGCAGGAAGCTACATAAAGCACTGTGAAAGCAGAAACTAAGAGTTTGCTTAGGAGCAGATTATGGTTTCATATTACTAAGTGCAAAAAACATAGAAACAGAGCAAGGCCGCAAAGACATAACCGGTTTGGTAAAGTGAACTGTGCTTGATCTTGATAAGAAACAGTGGCGATACCTGGCATCTCAGTAAACAACCACTTGTTAGCAGCATTGATCTCAAATGACACACCAATGACAGAAAAACAGTCCACTGGCTTCTAAAGCATCCTGTGGCTGAGAAGTAATAAAGAAAACAATGAATGGTGTTTGTGGAAGTCACAGCAGTGGCGAGCAAGGTCCAAAGCATTATTATTCCTCGACATCTGTTTTTTTTCCCTCCCTCTTGTTTTTGCCTTAAAGTCACACTGAAGTTGGTGACATATCTTCTTTTGAAAGCTAACATGAGAAGAAGCTGTAGCAGCAAGTGTTAGGGAAAACTTACCAAATGGGCAGAGCAGCAAAAAAAACTGTAGCATTAAGGCTGCACAAAACAGATCTTTGGCTACAGCAAAGGGTGCCTTGGATGTATACTTCAGCTAGGAGTGTAAATCATGTGGGAGGTGGCACTGCATTTTAAGTTGCCTGCCAGAAGTGGCTTACAGGCTTTTTTAGCTGAAATAAAACAGGATTGTTTTTTAATAGAATTGTTTGAATTTTCTCTTTAATGTATATATATATTAAAGAGAAAAAAAATATAGGCATATTTCTTGTGAGTCACTGGCAGTTTATCCATATGTAATTTATTTCACTGGACATTTAAAATCCTTCTGTTTGCTGTTAACTAGAATGTTAGCAGTTCCCTGCTATTTGCACAACAAGATCTTACATGTGTGAAAAATTAAAATTCTTTAATAAGCACGGTTCTCTGTTCACTGGTGCAGAAGTCTCTGAAGGAGGGAGCCCGGACACAACATTGTCAATGAGCACTGTGTCTCAGGCTGTCAACGAGAAAGCCTGACCGTTTGATTAGAGAAGAGTGGAGGACAAACACAAACCAAAAACATCTCTCAGTAATGATTAATACTGAAGGAGCTTGGACTTCCATCTGCTTTTTTTTTTTTTTTTCGTATCAGATCATTTCTGTCAGACTGGATTCCAAAATAAGTGAATCAATAAAGCTGAAAATGAAAATATAAAAATACCGCAGATGAAACCAGGCAACACAGAGGGAAGAGAGTACGGTCACTTGAGATGAAACAACAGTCAGCAGCAATGGATACTTAATGCTGTGGAATCTGCAAAAAAATGTACTTCCAATGTCAAGTGCAATATAATGATAACTTATATGATCAGTGTATTACAGGGCAGTGTTACGAGTTCTCTGCCTC
>NW_005187405.1:6708207-6710480 GCF_000239375.1 Pundamilia nyererei
TATGGAGACAAAATGCCCGTCCCCATGAGTTCGAAGACATTATTGAGGCTCAAAATGTGGTTTTAGTGTCAGGGTTACAATTAGGTTTTGGTTAGGTTTAGGCTAAGTGATAGGGTTAGGCATTCGTTTTTGATGGTTAGGGTAAGCAGCAGATGTCCTCACTAAGATATGAAAACAAGTGTGTGTGCGTGTGTTACACAGAGTGAACTTGCTGATGGTTTGTTATATCATTTATAGTTTTTTTCTTATGATATGGACTGATTTTTGCAATCTAATACCCCCTTGGTTGCAATCCAGTCTATATCAGTTCCCGTACATTTATTTGCCTTCATTTATTCATTTATCCTTAATATTAAGTCACTGCCTGCCTGACTGTCCGCCGTTATATCCTGCCTGTAAACTCATCCATGGCAGACTGTGCATGTCATCCAAAATCCAAGACACAAAGACAGAAATCATATTTTTGTGCTATATGACCATAAAAAGGGACTAATAACGCCTCACTGCACTCCCAAAATTATATTATTCTTGCATGCATTTACAGTCCCATAAATATTATTTTGTTTTCCTCTTCAAAAAATAAATCTGCTTTATAGTCACAGCATAATTATGTTATTAGAGACAGGAAACATACATTCATAACATCATATTCTATTAAAATGTTATTCTTCTCTACAATACGGTGGAAATATGTTGAGCCACTCCTCATTTCTTTATATTTGCTTCTAAGAAGTCAGAATTCGTTTTTTAGTCGTTTGATGTGGTGTTGTGCAATAGTTCTCCAGGCTTTCTGAAGGTCTTTTAGGTTTTTAGACACTGGCTGCTTTTTCAGTCCAGTCCTGAAAGCTTTTTCTTTGTTTGTTTGTTAAACCGTTTATCACTGACCCACGAATCATTCAACTAAATATCAACACGGATGAATAAGTATTGTATCTGCACATAAAAGACAAAGAACAAATGTTCAAATTGTAACTTTAGGCACTTTGTTCCTAGTCGCCTGATGCAGAAACACATAATCCACCAAAGACCTAATGAGAGAGATGCAGCTGCTCTAATGATCTCTGAGCACTCATCACAAATGGACCCAATGGAAGAGTGAGTGTCAAGAAGGCAGTTTTAAGGATGGGGGGCAGGGACAGAATGCTGAGGTATGTCAAATTACATAAAAGCTGAAAATTAGCAGCACCAATAGGGGGTCATCTGATTATTGGGGTTTTCTCTGTATTATTGTAGGGCTTTTACCTCACCATATAAATCACATTGAGGTAACTGTTTTGTTGATTTGGTGCTATATAAATAAAATTGAATTGAACTGAATCATGAACTGATAGATGCAGTATGACATATGGTGTCCTGTTAACAGTTCAATTCTCTGCTTGGAAAAGTCTAATAACAAAGTGTTTGAAGTGAGATTAAGAAAACAAATGAGTATAAACCTTTAAAGTCATGTAATGTCACAGAACAGGGCCCATATCTAAAATGACTTTTCTGATCTTGAATAAAAAGAGAAAATTGAAATAAAAATGTAATTGTACTGAAATAAATTTTTTTTGAAAGATTATATACGAAGCTGTCATTTCATTAAATTGTGCTGTTAAGTCATTTCACCCAGTGAATAGCCTAACACTTACTGCACTTTGGCATTTAATTTTGCATTTGAGTGAATCCCCTACATTATTTAATGCTCTAGTATTTAACATTCCCGTCAGACTTACACTGCAAAGAACAGGTATAGAAACAGGGAACCTAAAGGCAGGCTGTGCTTATGTGGATTGGTAATTTCAGTCTACAGAGAGAAGAAAATGAATGAAATGAATGGAAGGAGGGGGTTTTTCTGCCTGCTGCTGTGAAAAATGATCTGGGAACCTTCTTCTGAATGCAGACAAACAAGATTAGATCAAACTGATGAAAAATGTGTCATGGCTAATGCTTTGGGTTGTTAGCACTGCTGATTCTGGTGACCAGACTCTGCCCCCGGTTCACATGTGGCTCTTATTATGAGGGGCCTTGTGGTTTTAAAAACTGGTGACCTTAAATGCTTAAAAGCTGTTCTGAATCAAGAATGAGGAAATATGTTTCCCAAAGTGTGTATTTGCCCGCTCTTTGCCACATGTTCTAAAATATCTTAATATAGTCACCAAGAGGCTCTCCCACACTGCATGCACAGTTACTGAATACATTAGAGTGCAACATCTGGAATAATTAAATTTTACTCGTGTGTGTGTGTGTGTGTGTGTGTGTGTGTGTGTGTGTGTGTGTGTGTGTGTGTGTGT
>NW_005187405.1:6710500-6723945 GCF_000239375.1 Pundamilia nyererei
TGTGTGTGTGTGTGTGTGTGTGTGTGTGTGTGTGTGTGTGTGTGTGTGTGTGTGTGTGTGTGTGTGTGTGTGTGGTGGGTGTAGGTGAGAGTTTTTGAATCGGTGCGGCACAAAAATGTAACTCAATCAGCAGGTGGCCGTGATGTGATATGTATGCTAATCACTATTTCGCTGTATGAAATCTGAATATGGAGGAATGACATCTGTATTTCCTATTTCAGGACACCTGGATGTTATGCTGTCACATCACAGCTACTAACAGACGTTTCTTGAAAGTTGCGTATGTATAGACTGCACAGCTTTAAAAAGCAATAGAGAATCTCATACATTTTGCTACAAGAATAATCTCAAGGGTGTTGCATAGCTGCTTTCTTCCCATTATTACAGGCAAGCAGTGAGAGGATTAGGATGAAAGCTACAATCCTGAAATAAAGGTTTACATAGTGGAAGTTCATACACTACGCAACACATCAGGCAGTACACCAAAGACAAGCATACTTTCTTTTATTTTTTATACTACATTAATCACCAAGTGATCAGGTGTTTTCTTTTGTTTGTTTGGTTTTTTTTTATTACTTAATAGAAAAACACCACACCACAGACACCACAGAACTGACAGCGCTCTCGCCAAGACAATAAAAGCACAGATGCACATGAATGTGCTCAAAACAAATGCACACACAATGCAGATGGAGGAAACAAGAAGCATGAATGGGTCCAAATTCCTCCTCTAATCCTACTGGAATATTTTGCCGTTACTGTCTCCTGTGTGAGCGAGTTTACGGGAATTCATCATCCAGTGTGTGGTGCCCTACAGCCAGCGCTGGGAGAGCCTCTGCCAACCTGATGTGTTCTGCTAGCAATCACAGCACTCCGAGTCACAGGCCAGTGGAAAATGCCAGATAAACATCAAACTGGGAATGAGCTTCCTCCCTCTCCCCGTCTTCTCGCTCTGGCAGTTTAAGTGGTTTAAGAATAGCACAAGAGATGGAGCTGCTTATTTTAAGTGACACCATGAGAGCCAAAAGGTCAAATGGAACATACAAGGCTGGAACAGACGAAAAAGGTGCTCAGTAGATTAGACGACTGAGGCACATGCTAGGGTAATGCTGTGGGTTGTGCTTAGATTCAAATGCCACTCTGCATGTTATGCTGTCTCACCGACGTCTTTGCTGTCATCTTCTATTATGTACGACGCAATAAAGGAAGCGAGTCTGTGTGAAGCAGAAAGGAAACAGAGCTGAAACCTGAGTCAGTGCTCAGACTCCTGCTAGAGCTACACTGCCTTGTGATTTTACCCTGGCTTCCATCCAATTCACACTTTCACACAAACATTCACAAAAGCTTATCGTAATTTCCTGTGAGACCTTAAAAGACACAGTCAGGAATAGCTCTTACGGCAGTCTGCTGTTTTAAATCACACGAGGGCAGCTCTGATATTTCATTTTTGTTGAACATCTCTTGGCTCATCGACCAATGGGAGAAAGTATCCTGTGACAAATTTCTTCTAATTTCACGACATATTGCACAAGTTCTAACCTTTTGTTAATCAGAGATAGTAGATTAGTGGAAATTAATACGCGTAAAAGAAATAGAAGACCCAGCAGCTGAAAGTAGCCTTGATGAAATCACAAATCAGTCACATCAAATAAATCTTTGGATTAGCTGGCAATGATTAGAGCCTCCTCAAGGAGTAACAGGTGGCCCGCGTTATATCTGACACTCTGACATCTAGGCTCTCTTAATTCTTCCTTAGTATGCTGCCATCCACCATCTGAGAAAGAGGCTGTGGATGCCCATGAGTCTAGCAGAAGATTAAAAAATTTATTTGAAATAAATCATTCCACTGTAATGAATAAACTACAACTGGCTAAGATGCCATGCCAATTTGTCCCTGTCTGGCCATTCCAGCAAATTCAGCCCTAGAGCAGACAATTTGATGTAAAAAGAATTTTCAAAGGGCCCTCAAAATTTCATCACCAGATCTGCACCGAACCCTTGGAACTGTTAGTGTCAGCACACATACATCTACAGTAAGAAAGAGATTACCTGAAGTTGACTCGATTTGTTGATGTGCCAAGAAAAACCCCGCGCCTTCCAAATAACCATCAGAGCAGAACTACAGTTTTGCCAATGAGCCAATGAGGGGGAAAAGAGCTTTTTTGGAACAAACTTTGCTGTGGAAAGTCAAGTCAAAGAAAGAACAGTTTGACAACAGTAACAACAGACCAGGAGTATACAAACTGTGCATTTTGCTGGTGGAAATGTTCTCATCTTGGGTTATTTTTCTGCCTTAGTGGCCGACAACATCATGGTTGTTGATTCATCTGTAAATTTTATGTTAATAAAATGATTTTTTAAGTGTTAATATGAGATTAGCGTGGAATGAAAGTGAACTTTTCAACAGGACAATTACTCTCAGCACTCTGGCAATCCATCTGTCTGTTTCTTATGTCAAAAAATCAGAAACAGACAGATGTTGTGGAAACAGATAGTAAATAAACATCTTGCAGCTGAAGAACTGTTTTGGTTAAAACAGCCATACAAGTTTTTCCATAAAAGAGTTCTTCGACTAATAATTAAAAATAGTCGCTTGCAATGTAGAGTGAGATGCAAAATGATAGTTTTCATGTAAGCGTAGCTGAATGACACATTAATAAAAATAACACACACAACTGAACTCAAGGTTGTTGACTGTCAATAGCAATTGGCTCAACTTGCCTGATGTGAAGGATTATGTTGGCCAGCTGAGAGAGTAAGATAAGCCACCTGATTTTTTAAATGATCATTGTCGCTCTAAATTACATGTTTATTTTAAGAAAAGGTGTTTTAGCTGATAAACACAACATAAACAACAATGCCTTTGTTTGTAGATCTTGGCCTACAGAGTTCTGCCTTATTTTGCCCACAACTCTCATTTTGTCAAAAACTCCATTTTTACATATTGTTAGTTCATCACCACTTTTGATTTAACTTTATAATGTTTGTAAATGAGATAAATACCTTTTAACATGACACTAATTAAACCTGTAATAAAAAGAAAAAGCTTTAACAGACAAATAGCTGCCGTGACTTCTCTCTGTGTTCTCCTGCTTCCTCTCACAGTAGATGGCTAACTACCATTTCTAAACTGGCCATAGGTGTGAATTTGAGCGTGAATGGTTGTCTATCTCTGGGTTAGTCCTGCAAGAGACTCATGACTTGTCAAGGGTTTGCACTCCCTTTCACTATATGACAGCTGGGATAGGCTCCATCCCCCCAGCAGCAATTCTGACCTGAATAAGTGGAAGAAATGGATAAATAAATAAGCAGCTTAACCAGCAACATTTACAGGCTAACTCATTCCAGCATTCAGGGTGAGACATTCAGTAATTTTTGGCAGCTATACTGTAGGTTTAAGCAAAAGGAGGTACAATAGTTAGTTAAAATCTCTCTTAAACGTGGGCAGAATTTAAAAAGATGAAGTTTTTTCCCCCCTAGTATCACAGATATAGTAATTCAATTTCGAAACTTGTCTAACGCCTTTAAACTTCTAACAAAATCTCATGTTAGGTCTTTATCCCCAGATTCAGCTTTCTTTTCAAGTCATAATGGAAGAAAAAGCAAAGTCCTAGGTCCATTTCCTCAGGACTACCTCATTAAAGTGCTGACTGAGTGCTGTCCATAGCTGCTGCACAGAGCAGGAATGAACTACTGTATATGCCTTCCGGCTCGTCCTCCTCTTTCTTCCTGGCATTCATTTGCTGTGGCAGCCGGTGATCATGGCAACGAATAGACTTTGGCGGGACCGCTCAGGTCTAGACCGGTCCAAGCTGCAGCAGCCTGTTAGGTACAGTGCTATGGCGCTTTGTTTAATTAGGCCTGTCCTGCTGAGCTGCTGCTGTTTATTTCCCCTGTGACAGTCTGCTGATCTCCACTGAGCAGCAAGGGAGAGACAGAGAGACAGAGAATTGTTATGCATACACTTCTGCACTAAAGTGCCTAAAGAGTAACTGCTTATAGGCACATGAACCGACTCACACTGACACACATTCAAACTGCACAAATACATTCATATGACCTAACAATGCTTCAGCTTGTGGAAATTTTTGTGTGTGCACTCGCCATTACATTGCAGGTTGACATTGTAGCAGCTCATTGTGCTCATCAGTGATGCTCTAGTCTTTGTCTGGAGCCTAGCCTCTCACATCTCTAACCTCACACATCTAAAGGAAGCCCTTTAAAACTCCTTGAAGTTGAAGTGAAAAACAGATTCCTCTTTATTATCACTCGCAGTCAATCAGAAAATAAATTAGCTGTGCCATGTTTTCTGCAAAACGAAAACCATCATTAAAAGACTGACATTTCAGCAAGTTTTTTAATTCACTTTCTTGCTGAAAGTTAGATGAAAGCATCAAAACCAATGCCATGTCTGTACAGTATATGAACCCACTATAGCCAGCAGCAACTTAGCTCAGATTAGCACAAAGACTGCAAGGCAAGCAGCCAGCCTGGCATGTCCAAAGATAAAATGTTATCAACTTGCAGCTACAAAGCAATCAGGAGAGGTGACTGCCTCCAAGCCAAAATTCTGTCCTGTGCATAACCTTTTAAAAACTCACAGTGGCTTTAACACTCTTCTTTTTGTAGCTACATATTAAGCAAACAGGATATCATGTAACTAGTGAAGCTTATAGGTGCTGTCGTGCAGTTTACTTTTGGACAAAGTGAGTCTTTCTGCTAAGCTAAGATAACAGGCAGCTTATTGCTTTTCGTTTAATGTACAAACACAAGTCATGTTATCAATTTCTCAGCAAGAAGCAAACTGAAGAGTGCTACTTCATATCGTGTTGTGGGAAATATGGTGTAAATGCGAAAATATTTTGGGGGCATTTTTTGGTCAACAAATGCATGTTCAGACATTACTGTGACACCTCATGATGAAAAATATCAGAAATGCTTGTCTCACACACACAACTGAAAATGGAGTACAAGTCGCACGGGGGAAAGGGCAGTAGCCATGTCTCTGTGGTACAAAAATCAATCCAGCAAAAAAGCAATTGCCCTAACAGAAGTTAAGTTGCGTCTGTGAGTTTCTCAGGATCCCTCCAGGCCACAGACTCCACTGAGTTCTTTTAAACAGTAGCTGTTTAATTTAAGTGTGGGTCCAGTGAACTGAAAGAGAATTACTGTTTATCTCGACTGGGTCTCCATGCGGCAGAGAGAAGCATCAGGTCAGCACAATGCTGCAGCCAAAAGGATAGACAGAGATATATGGATTGTCAGAATGCCTCAGTACCAAGCAACTCATAATGTAGGACAAGTTTTCCCAGTGTGCACTTTAAGCTGCTTAGTTCACCAAATCTGAGAGAAAATAAGGTAGATGGACAGGATAATGTGCTGTCTACACATTTTTTTCTTCTTTTTCTTCCCTTTCTTCATTGTGTTTCAGGAGTTGCAAATTGAGAACAATTGGATCGCATGGCACAGTAGAAATCCGTTTGACTACTCTGGCAATAACGAAACTGTGAAACTAGGACTGGCAGAGTGGCCATATGCTCTGTGCCAGATCATTCTTGTTACACAAGCACAACTCTGCACATGCACGCGGACACAATTATTTGGAGGAAGCACGATTGATTTCCAGTTTTTAAATATGAACCTCCGCAACTTTATGCCCTTTAGATTTAACATAGGCAAACCTGCAGCCTAATGTGGAATGAAAAACGCACTCGCCACAATAACAATTCTTTTCCGCGGTTACAATATGGCATTTATTGATATCAAGGTCATTTTAAGCATTTAGTTGCAGATGAGTGACTCATGAATCTGTATTTCAGCTCCAGGTGCCTAATTGTTATGACACTTCGAATAGCATTTGTGTTTGTGCACGCGTGTGTGTGTGTGTGTGTGTGTGTGTGTGTGTGTGTGTGTGTGTGTGTGTGTATGTGTTTTCTGGCTTCTGGCTGACATTTTTTTTTTGGTCCGCAAGATCAGAAGGGAATATTTCCTTGGTAAATGGCTCAATTTCTCCTCTTTAGGCTAAATATATGTGAAGAATAATTCATGAGACACGCTTTTATAGTATCCGCTTTTGCTTGTAATTCACTGGCCATATGGTGTCATTGTGTCTGGATGATAAAGTGACTGAAAGCAGCAAAAAGGGCAAAAAGGAAATTCGCAGCTGTGTGCTCATATATGAAGTATAATGAGGGATCTCCTTGTCACTGTCACCTGTGATAGACTCATCACACTCCAAATCACAGGGCTAATGGAGAGATCACCCATCGGGTACAAAGGAGAGAGATTGTCCGAGGTGACGGTGGCACCTGCACATCGAAATAGGATGCATAACGGCAGATTTATTTATGGTGTTAATGTATCGGAGAGGAGCTCATTTGTCTGTCACCGTGTACACTTGACTGGAGAGGATGGAGATTAGCTGTGGAGTCAATGTGACCTTTCTGTCTTACATTCCTCTTTCCTTCTTCCTGACTGTTACATCCCGCTTTGGCATTTTTCTCAAGCTGTGTGTACACAAGGTGACCATGAACTTGCTTTGGGAACGGTCCAAAGCACTGGTGTTTCTTGATCATGTGCCTTGGGCTGCACGATTTAGAGTAATATGAAATACACTTGTCGTCGCACAGGTACTAGAATTGGTACAATTTTGTGTACTGTTTGTTTTCTTTAGCCATGACCCCAATATATAGAAGGAAGTCAAGAACAAATAGATCAATATTGTCACTTGTATTTATCGTTTTATTTATCTTTTGCTTTCTGAATATTTTTTGCTTAAAATATTCAGAAGTAACAAAGACTCTTCTTTTGAAAGACAAGCTGGCATCACAACCTATTCAGTAATTCATAACACAAAACCTTCTAGCCAGATGTTTGTAATGACTCCCCACAGTCTATCTGACAGTTTAATTATTTTTTAGAATGTGCATTATTAGCAAATCTCCTAATGCTTATTGCTTCTGCCTCTTATTTGGCTAATGGGGCCCATTGTTAATTTCTTTTCTCTATGTTACCAGAGTTCAGGAGGACAGCACTGCCGACACTGAAATGATTCAGTGTGGGGGGGACTGGGACAGGCTTGAGCAAAACAATCTCAGCATGATCAAAGCTGCTGAGTGGAAGAAACACTGATTGGAGTGGGGGTGTGGAGGACAGTATGTAGCGTAGTGAAACAGATCACCTCGACACAAAGTTTCTCTTGCGCTGCAGTTCGTGGGATGAAATGGGCGTGCTGTTGCAATCCATTAATCATAACCAGTCAATACCCTTATAGTCTCATGGCGTAACCTCACAGCCAGTCGAGATGTGATACTGTGTCTGCAACTGCGTTGTAATTAAACAGTAGCCTCTGCGTCTTCAGTAATCGTATTATTACCTAAGGTGTGACAAAAGACAGATCCGTCGAAAGAAAAACACATGTCAGAGCGTGAGGCCCGGTCAACACTGTACATTGTAATCAAACTGACAAGGGAACAACCTCCATTCTGTAGCACACTTGCGATCTCCGTCTCCATTTGCAGTCTCCCTACTTGTACATAATTACCGCATTTCTCCCCTGTAGTGAGTATTACCGGTAGGAGCTGCATCCCTGTAGAGGGAGATAGACGTGTGACACCAACCACTGTCATCAGACACTGGGTGGAGGCAAGGATCAGCAGACAGCTACCACGTAATGACTGTACGCTCAGGAAAGGAGCTGAATTGGACGGGGCGAGTAGTAACCCGTAAAGGGGTGGTGGAATTAAATGGAGCTAGTTAAATGGGTGTAATTTAGAGCTATCCAAATTGTGTTGCAGACTGCAAAGCTGTAAGTGATGCTCACTGATTCAAATCCCACTGTATGATGTCATTGTTCCTCCTCACAATGGAGCAGCGTGGAGCTTTCCCCGTGAATCAACGAGCCACAGAATTAGTTTTGTTTTCACTCTGTCAGTTACCAATGTTTGTTTATTGTTTTTCTGTATTTCAAGGCAAGACAATAATGAAGCAAATCAAAAATACATTCACAATGCAACAATGGATCTTACACATTTATTGACTGCTCTGTTGATAACTGGACAACAACATTTTGTAATCATTTTTCTTGCTAACGGTTTGTTTACATCGGAGAGCAGGCCCTTATTTTTAAGTGCAATCTGCTGAATAGTTCTGAATGCATATTTTGATCTGTGAATGAAGCTTTTTTTTTACTGTGAATACAATTACAGAAATGCAACCAGACAAAATTCAGCCTCAGAACTGATCAGCTGGTCTGATGACTTTGGCTCTTGGTTCAGTTTTTTTCAGGACCTCTAACATAGCCATCTAGAGAATAATGAATATCCAGTTCAATAAGGATAGAGATCATTTGGAAGAACTGAACATGATTTATTGAGATGCAGAATTCAGTTATTTGGTCATTAGACTCAGATGACCCATCACAGCAGAACTGGATACCAGAGGTTTTAGGAATTAGGACAGGACCCCCTGGAGTCTAGATGCTGCTGGTGGTGAAGATTAAGATGAATGCTTGGATGGGGCTCTGAGTCACCCGGATGAGGCGGAGACAGGGACGAAGTGAGTTGCACGAATGACAGTCTGAAAAGCAGAATGGCACAAGTGCACTGAGATTTAAAGCATGCAGAACGGAGACTGATTGGCTCAGAGAAAGTAGGCAAGAAAATGATTGGCCAAGAGCAATGATGTCAGCACTGAGTTTGGCAGCGTGGAAAACATGGAAGTAGGGATGGGTATCGTTTAGGTTTTATCCGATACCAAATCGGTACTTTTGAAATGGTGCCGGTGCTCAAACGGTGCTCAAACCGGTGCTTAAAGAATGGAGAACACAAAATTGGTCCAAAAACCTCTCATGTTCAGCTGTTTTTTGTAAAAAGATAACAATGTTAGCCTTTTCTGCAGCTGTGGGGCATATATGGTATCACTCTTGGCTGGAAGCAGCGCTTAAACAATGGAAAAAACACAAACTTTGTCCAAAACCTCTCATTCCACTTTTTCTTTGGTCATTTTAGCCTTTTTGGCCAGGGTGAAGGGAGTATCTGCCATCAAACAAGAGGACAGCCGCATGTAGCTATGATGATGTTTGCTAGTTCACCTTACATGCATTAATGTAATAACGTGGTTAGCCTACTCAACGTAAATTACACACGAACAACATTAAGCTACTCACGCAGAGAAGAACGGCTGCTGCTGCATCATCATCCGTCATCATTTCTGCTACACTGGCAGGGCTAGGGGCCAGGACTCTCCTCTTCGTGTTTTTCGGGGATGTTGCATAACAGGCAACCCACTCGCAGTAGATGTGCTCGGTGTGAGGTCTCGCAGCAAGCTATCAAATACGGCGCATTTCTGGGCTTTAAAAAAACCCCGCTATGCGTCGCCAGGTGTTTCATCGGATTCGAGGTGTTACCTCCTTTGACAGTATCACAGTATCAGCTTAAAGCACTTGTTGCTGCTGAGTTTGCATATTTTGCTGTGAAGTACAGCCAGACTTTTGACCGCTTCGCCTTGGACATTTTTAATCTGTAGCTCTGCTCTAAAAGAACGTACGTACCTGGGCCCGCCTACTATCCTCGGAAACGTAAAATGATTGGCTAGAAGTGTATCACAGCTCAGGAAAAAAAAGCACCGAAATAAAGCACCGAAATGTGCGCTGCTTTTCGGTCTGGTTACTACCGTTTATGTCAGAACCACACCGGTACCCATCCCTACATGGAAGTGTGGAAAAGAATAAACAAGAAGGCGAACGCCCATGAAAGCAGGCAGATGAGTGATTACAGATCTTCCTTAATGAACTTTGACATAATCTTCATTTCAATACTTTCTTTTCTTTTTTTTTGTCATTATTATTTACAAATGCACTGACCGCAAGCAGACACCAAAAAGCTTCCAGTACCAACAAGCTTGTCCCTTGCCTATAGATTGTGCACATGCAGATACCTCATTGCAACAAATGTAGAATTTCAAACATTTGTGGAGGTTCATGGTAAATATTTCAAACATTTAAAGTTATAGGTGGTTTGAGGTTTAACAAGGTAAAAAAAAAAGAAAGTGATAATGATAATTTCAGAAAACAGTGGTTTGACAAGTTAAAAAAAAAGCTTAAATAATATCACAAAAATGCATAAATGTAACTCACTATGTCACTTACCTCTAATAGTTTTTGTGAATACCAGTCTGGTCCTGCTGGGCTTTATTAGGTAAAAAAAAAAGCCAATAGCTTCAGAATCAAATTTGTTTCTACCAAAATGCCAGTAGCATATCTGTTAATTGATTACTTAAAAAAACACAAGCTGTCACCACACTTTTTTTTTAAATTTTCCTCTCTGGTCTTTTTTGATGGAACACCTGGAGAAATATAATTGGGACACGGTGTAGTATTCCTTACTTTTGTCTTTCTTTTAACAGTACATAGAGGGAATGGACTACATTTGAATCTGACACCTAAGTGTCTGTTTTGTTCTAACATGCATTATTGTGTAAGTGTCTGTGTGTGTGTGTGTGTGTGTATGTTCATTTTATCTAAGCTGGCACAAAATTAGACACTCCAGTGTCAGATTCTAATTTAGTCCATTCCCTCTATGTACAATTAAAAGAAAGACAAAAGTAAGGAATACTACACCGTGTCCCAATTACTTTCCTCCAGATGTTCCCAGCAACATTTCTGCAGTGTGCACTCTACTCCCTCTCCTTCCTACTTCTAAGTTTGGGTGACAAGCCTCTGAAATACCTTGTCTGTAGAGCTTTTCACAATGCCCCAGATCCATCATTGCAGGGCCATTGAGGCTCATTGTGCGCATCCATTAACTGTATCTATGGTGAAGCCTTACAAAGGGCCAGCTTGAAGAGGGTCACTGGTGCGTGGGCCTCAGCCATCATAAATCTGGTGCGGTCCAGACCTCAGCCCCCCCTGTGCTCCGTTAATGGTGCTCTAATCGCTGGTACCACTTCTTGGGTGGGATGGAGGGGAGGTGTGTGTGTTTGTGTGATGGGTGTTGGGGGCTTAAGAGGGGGCAGGCTGTATCAAGCATTATTCATTTATTTCAAAGCAGCTCAGAGACCAATGAGCCCTGACTAATCACCTAGCTTTTAGTTTTTTCCATAAAAGTATTTCTGAAAAAGTGCAAATTGGTCCACCGTTTTAGTACATTTCCTTTGTCAAGATATTTATATTAATCATTGTCTCTATCTCCACGCTAGCACAGCGTTAATACCCATATTAATAAAATATAGGCTGCGTACAAGGGATGGTCAAACCCCCTCCTCATTATTGAAGTGGGTCAGTGCCTCCTCACCTCTTTGCTTAACTGTGGAAAAACATATAGGGCTGGAGAGAACTGCAGGGTTAATGGACTCGTATAGAAGAAGAGACCTTCAGTCACATCTTACCATGAATACAGGCTTGTGTTTTGTGTCTGTGCTTGCTCTATTAGACTCGTAGGCAGTTTTTTCTTGCTATACAGTTCTTAAAAATTTTAATCCTGCGGTTTAATATGTTGGCTGATGTTCATGCGTACTGACCGCTGATCACAGCACCAAATTTAAGCATATTATAAAAAAATTTGCCAATTCAAAAACTTTAACATTTTGCAATATCCTTCCCCGCAGCATTTCATAGTTAAAAATGTTTTAAAAAACCACCTAGCAGCCCAAAGATTAAAACCAGTTACCTCCCCTTATTTCACCAAAACAGATCAGACTTGTCTGATGTTTTATACCTGTGGAACAACCTTGTAATGGCACACAGAGACGTACAATCTGACTGGGATATGGGAAGTTTTGGTGTAAATTTTCTTGGCTGTTTTTAAAAATTTCTTGTGGGATGTTTGGTCTGTTAAAGTTTGGGACATGTCAAAATAAAATCCAAATGAATGCCAGTACTTAGCATTCCCCAGAAGACGGTTGGATTGTAATAATGTTATCAATATTAACTGTGAGTGGTTTTAATGCTGTGGCACAGGCTTCCAGAAAAATGGGCTTTTCAGAAATGTTTTCCACTGTCTTTTTATGAGAGCATTATGAATAAAGCTGTGCAAAGAATGAAAACTGGCATTCATACCAAAGTCAGAAGTTCCCTTGTTTAATGTGTTTCCCTGTGCTCTGAATGCTGAGCAGAATCCCTGTAAGCATTGCCATGCAGGTACAAGTGTCCCACTAATTTGCCTGCAGGGCCCGATTAATTCCCTTGTGCTGTAGAACATTGTCTAAACTGGGTTATTTTGAGAAAGCTAAGCAGGATATAAACTGATTTTTAACACTCTGTATCCCACAGTCAGTCCTTTTTTCAAATGAGCAAAAGAATTTACATTTCTTTGCTTTTTTTCCCTCTGCTCACCACCTCCAGCTTTGTAGGCATCTCACAGTCAGAACATCTCCCACTGGAGCCAGTGGGTGTCCTCTCAAGTAAAAGGAGCTCCTATTGGTGCATCCTACCCACACACATCCAAAGGTTCCCCTCTCTATCCCAGGCAGTACCTGTGAATACTGGCAGTCATCACAGTGTCTGAAACACAAAAGAAACGTGTCTACCTTAATACTGTTTGTGTGCCCAGAGATGCAGCTGGTACTGGCATAAAGAGAAAAGTGCCCCTGCTCGAGCCCCCCTCCAGTCCTCCTCTTTCCTTCATTGGGAGGGTGATCAAACCTCAGAGGAAGATTCAAGTCAAGTGCTGGGAAAACAAAGGCTTTCTTCTCAGAAAAACTGCAGGGTTACTGGTGGACTGTAGCCAGTCAAATTCTCACATCAATTACACCATTCAGATAACAGACTATGTACAATGCTTGTTGTCCAATCATACTTGTGAAGCCCGAAGAGCAGAGTCCTGTACTAATACCAATTATTTTTGGAACATTTAAGAAAATCCTCTCCTAACTTTTTGCTCTTTTTGTTTTGGCATCTGTACATTTCCAGTTAGATTTCAAATTAGAAACTTTTTTCTTATAAAAATGCATTTCCTATCATAATATGTTATTTAAAAAATACAGTTATGTAAAATATGACCTATAAACTTGAGCTTTTTATGCATATGGATTCTTATTAATAAGCAAAGTTACTCGTTACTCTGCCTGTGTACTCTGTTTAATTGGAGGGGCGCTGTATTGTTGGTTGATGAAGAGTTACATTGGAATTGTTGGTTGTTCTAGCTACGGGCTAACCAGCTAAATTTAGCAGATGAGTGACAGGAACAAACAAGTTCAGCAGAAGCAAAGCAGACACGCTGCCTTCGAGCTTGTTGGCCTCTCTGTACAAGTGTGTTTTAATAGCTGTTTTTTTTTCTTCACAATATGTCATTCAGAGCTTGTTGGACACTGTTTATTCAGTGCCAGATGCCACCCAGTGAATAAAAATGGTGGTCAAACACACCATCTTGAGTGGCACTGCGTGACACCTGGTATTTCTCAAGCAAAAAAGCAAGCTGTCATTCAAAATCTGCATATGAAATGTGTTC
>NW_005187405.1:6726661-6755816 GCF_000239375.1 Pundamilia nyererei
GCATACAGTGTGCTCCATTAAATTAATTCTTAGAGTGTGGGAACTCCATTGTGTGCATTCAGTTGCAGATAAGATTATCCATGTTGCACAGTAGCTCATTTTTCAGCTGGTGGAGATTTTGTCAAAAGAGATTATATGTATAATCCCTTTTCAGTCTCTATTTTTCAGGAAAATACACTAAATATATCTAATATAAACATTTGTGTGCTGGAAATAATAAAACAAGCTAAGCCATATAAACACTTACGCATAGCTTATAGTTAAAAGTTAAAAAGCATTTTTCTGTCTTGATATCCAAATTTTGTTGAGTGTCACATTTCTCTCACATCATGAGTTAAAACAGGCCTCCTACAGTAAACCTGAACATCATGGCAGGTCTAGGTCTTAAAATGACACCAGTACCTGCTGCATATAAATGATGCTGCATAAGAACGACTGACTGACTGCTAAAACCAAAGCAGCACACTGCAACTATAAAACTGTCTTATATGTCAGGAAAACGCAAGAGAGACAGATAAAAGAAGGAATCAGTCGAAGCACTAAAATAAGCCTTGACTCTTCCATATTATAAAAAGTGTGACTGATCACAGTATCCTGCCATCAGTGATGGTGGAGCTCAATCCGAGACTACTGGATAATAAGGTCTTGCTACCATATTATGATCAGTGCTGATCCTTGTCACTGTCGAAATATCTGCTTGTGACTTGTGCAAAAACTTTTCACTGTAATTGATTTGCATTATTGGACAAATTCAGATTCTACCATATAATAATAGTACATCTTTTTAAAAAAACACACCTTTGGATATGAATGTTTAATGGCTCGCACCCAGGCAGCTATAACCAAGGAATTATTGGCTTTGCATAACCAATTCATGACTAATGTGTGTTAATGGTATCTCTATAGTTCCTATTCAAGACGCTAATCGGCAGTAACTGTGGTGTGTAACATCTAATTAATGATAGATCTTAGCCTCATATGCAATATCTGTCTCATACCTGTCTTGCTAAGGATGTATTTTTCATTGATGCACTTTTGCTCCAGTACTTATGGAGCAAAAGTGCATAGAGGGCCTTCATAATTAAAGAGAGCATGCTCATCTGCAGTTTGTTGTCCATACTGAAACGAGGGAAATCAATGAAAAATGCACAAAGAGCAGCATGTGCAATGACTGGCTTGGCCTTGGTATCAATAGATGGAAATAATGAGCTGAAATTGTTATGTTATCAATTAAGGGTGAGCAGATTTTACACTTAATTGGAATTAATTAGTCTTATTGTACCACGTTGGTTGTCTAATTAAACAAAGAATTATGAGTGTAAAGGCATTTGCGAGGTCACACACCCTCTCATTACATCTGCAATACACTGTATTTAGAAGTTGATTGATTAAAAGATTAATGAATGGCTACTTTTGTTCATTTAACTTCATCTAACCACTCATTTATTACCACATGATGCCAGGCTGAATCTGTTTGTGCGCTTGCATTTACTTCGCCGCACTGTTCTGTATGTAGCATACTTGATCATCTTGACTGTCGCGCGCTGTACTTGCTGCCAGAAATGGGGATACTGAAACAGCAGTATGAAAGGGCACAAGGTTATTGTCATTTCTTTCTACTGAGCATTGTTATTGTTTGTGTAACTGTATAAAAAAAACCTTCCAGCATGCTGCACACGTTTATAATAAAGTCATTTTTGGTATTGTGAATTCTGTGTTTGGCGTTTTAAAAGCATGAAGATGATTTATCCATTTTGGCAGCCATGTGTTGCTACTTGTTTATAAAATGAAGAGTTTATGGGGGTCTTAGTTTTTTTGTCTTTTTGTTTTTCACTGTTGTCTTTGCCTGGCATTTGGTACTGCTTTCCTTTTGAATCTGTCTCTGTGATGCAGGAGAATAAAACAAATCTAAATAATGGTTTTTGGCATGGATGGGAGTAGATGTATAAGCACAAATATGAATTCTGGTACCTGGTTAAGTGTTGCAGTGTCCTAAATTTTCTGGTGTTGTATTAATTGCTTCCAAATCACAGATAGATAGTCCTCTCACTGCTTTAGGTTCATGATTTCTCTCAGTCCTGTTACTCTGTTCTTTTTTTCCATCAGTCTATCCATCCATTTTCTCCCACTTATCTAGTTCAGGTCACAGGAGAGTTGGAACTTATCCCAGTTGTCATGGAGTGAGAGGCAGGGCACACCCTGCACAGATCACAATCTGTCACAGGGTTAAACCACACAGACGTAGATAACAATTCACACTCACCTACAGCCAGTTTAAAATTGCCAGTTAACCTAACATGCATGTCTTTGGATTGTGTGTGGAGGAAGCCAGTGTACCTGTACCTGAGTACATGCTTACTCCACACAGATCAGCTGCTGGATTTGAACCCACAACCTTCTTGCAATCCTTTCTTCTTTTTCTTCTTTTTCTAGCTAAAAATATTTGTTTCAAAAACACAAAACAAAAAAATGAGACAGAATTGCCTCCTAAAACAAATATCTAATCAGCCTGTCACATGGCAGTAAGTTCATCCATTTAGCCATATAGAGATGCTCAAGACGCCCTAATAAAGTTAAGAATCGTAAAGAGAGATGACTAGGTGAGTGGGCATGGTTGTTAGTGCCTAGAAGGCTGTTCTATTTCAGAAACTGTTGATCTACTGTGATTTTTTCCCTAAAAGCGTCTCCAGAGTTTACAGAGAATGGTTTGAAATACAGTGTTAACCCTGCGACAGACTGCCGACCTGTCCAGGGTGCCCAGGGATAGGTTCCAGCCCCCCTGCAACCCTGACAAGGATAAGTGGAAGACAATGGATGGACGGATGGTTTAAAAAACAGAAAATAACCATTGAGTAGCAGCTCTCTGAATGAAAATATCTAATTGATGCTAGAGGTCAGAGGAGAAAGGCCACACTGCTTTGAGTCTGGAGGTCAACAGTAACTCAAATAAACACACGTTACAACCAAGGTTTACAGAAGAGCATCTCTGAACGTACAGTATGTGAAAACTTGAAACAGATGGACTACAGCAGCAGAAGACCGCACCGGCTGCCAATTCTGTCAGCAACGAACATTGTGCATTGTTTAAACTTCACAGCCCACCTGAGTATTGTTGCTGACCATGTCTATTCTTTTATCATCATGGATGCTTCCAGTAGAATAAAGCACCAAGTTACAAAGTTCAAACTGGTTTCTTGACATCACAACCAGTTCGCTGTACTTAAATTGCCTTCACAGTAACCTGATTTCAATTAAATAGAGCCCCTTTGGAAATGTTTGCTCTCAACACCTATCATCGAGTAAAGTGTTGATATTAAGGTGTTATTGTATTACACTATATATTATTATCTGATGCCAGTTTGAGCAATTTATTTTTTAAAAGAATTTAAATTGAATCTAAAGAAGCAAAAAAAGAGTGAAGGGATTTCATAATTGCTGTGTTTAGCTCATCACAGTAGATTGTTTGACACATCTGTCAGAGCTGACTACCACTTTTTTATTACTATTCAGTAATGTTCTTCATGTTATTACTGACATTTTACAGATGCCAAAGAAATAAGATGGTGTATAAAACATTCTTGAATTGATTTGCACTCCCATATCAAGTCCAGCATTCTTTGACAACGCGTGAATGAAAACCAATGCTCCTTAGACTGTCTATGCTCCGGAGCTTTGTTCATGAGTCGCTTGTCACTTTAGCTCTCGGCTATCTATATGAATGACTGACTACAATAGAGTCAGCAGACAGGAAAGACTTGACTAGCCAGTGGCCTCTTTCCCCCCTCCATATAGACCATAATGTAACATTGATCTCAGGACTCTCTACATTTATTAGCCAGTGATCATGGAACTCCCTGTGTAGTCAGCACCAAGATCCCAGTAACATATTTGTGCTTATTGGAAGAAATTATCCACTTATTGTGCGAATGTGGCCAAGGGACCCAAAGCTTTAATGACAAGAGGGTGATGGAATGTCAAGCATTTGAAAGCATGAATAAATCTAACAGTACTCGAGGGATTCTTTGTTTCGCTCCTTTTTTGCTTGCTGTTCTCTTTTTCCAGCTCAAGTTTTGCATATTCTATTTCATTTGAAAATTAAAATCTCAAACGTATTTCTCTGGAGTGAGTTGCAGTTGCTTGATGTAATTGCTCCTTTTAGTCAGTTTCAGGTTGTGCGTGAGATGGCTAGTGCTGCTGTGTGTGCAAGTGTGAGAGAGAGAAAGACAAAGTGATGGCCTGGGTGTCTTTCTGTGCATGTGCATGGTTTACGATTACATGTCCTCTGTGGATCGCATCAACCAGTCATGCAAGAGAGACCAGAGCAAGATGAGAAATGCCTTCAGTGCACTCGCAGGCAAGAACAAGTGACATTGAACGTTCATATACAACCTGAAAGTCTCATGCTCAGCTGATATGCATGTTATGGAGAAAAAGAAAATAGCTTTCATCATATTCATGTCAGTCCACGCCACCAAGCTCACTCCCAATCACGTAATCAGCCGTCCCTCCATCTCTCAGTTCTGTGACCAGTGTCACAACTGTGTTGACTGAGAATAATGGCAGGGTGGAAGCTGATAAATGAGAGCCGATAAATCAGTATCACGAACAGAGGAAGAACAATATCTGCTGAAACAGAGGGAAACCCATTCGAGAGATATCTGTCTGCCGTCAGTGTGAACACAGGGAGGTATAGATCAAGGCTGGTGCAACTGCAAAAAAACAAACAAACAACCAAAACCTGGGACTCCAGAGCAGTTCTCTTACACTCTCTGCTAGTGAGACAACACAAGCAAAAATGATCTCATATTATACTTAGTCAACAATTGCATGGAAATGAATTTGACTTATTCTACGCCGCTGACACTACACAAATACATTAAAGACTTCATGTGGCTCACTGTGCATTCTCTGTCATCCAGCCTGCTTACTTATTCATTCAAGGTAGCTTGCAGGAGCTGGGAAACTATAAGAAATATGTTCTTTCTCCTCCAGGCCAGAAATTTCTATCGATAGCCTGGGTAGCATCCATCTTCCCAAAGTCCACCAAAGGTCAGGAGCAGCATAACTTAGAAGCTGGTTTGCATTGGATTCTAGTCTGTATTCTGCATGTTTACTGACAGTCCCCCCCATGGAGGCTGGGTGGCTCTGTGACACTTGCGCAGCCATCCACACACACACACCGAGGAGCTGAGATGGCTGTCTTGTAAATCTGCTATGGTGTAGGGGGTGATGGTAAAAGCATTGTTTCACAGTCAATAAAAGTGGCCCTGGGGTGCTTGTAAGAACAGCAATCTGCAGCAGTTTTCCAAGACAACATCTTGGGAGTACCCAAGGGGGGTTTAAGTTGAGTCCCACCTCGTATTTGGAGTTAATTTTTCGGATAAAACCTAAAATAATAATGTGCCCGCCACATATTGCAGAATCTAATGGGAAAAGATATGGTGTCACTGGAAAGCAACATGCACACGAGAGCCAAATCTCACCCCAGGAGGGACAGCAAAGCCCATAATGCTAGCCAGCAATTAATAGCACATTCATTATTTATTGTTTAGTGTTTCTGAGGTGTTTTTTTTAGCATACATTTTGTGTGACATTTGCATAAACTGGCGGAAGAAACTGCTGTCATTCATATCCATATTAATCCATTTTAAATGGGTGTTTGCACCCATTTGTCAGCTAGCTAAAAATGTGCAAATGAGATAATGTTTTGAACATTAATTTCACTCAACCTTGCTAGAACATATGGCATATTAATGATGAAAATCACTCAATGTCAGTGAAAAGAATCTTCCAAATACTGTAGCATCCTTTTCACTTTCTTTTAAAACATACTCCTGCTGCACTCCAACTATAGCAAACAACTTTCCTTGCATTAGTCCACAGTCTCTAACAGTACATGTCTATAAATGGTGCAAAGCTATATGTTTTGGGTGAGGATACTGAAGGCACTGTCTAGCAGCTGCCTTTATGTCCTATGCCAGGTACCTTAGGGGATAATCCATGTTGTGAAATTGAAGTGCAGTGCTGGAATATCAATACTTTTTTTTCTCCCTACTGGGAGTTTTAAAAAATGGAACAGAATTTGACTTCTTGGAGCCGGCTGGAGCAATGTAAACATCAAGATGGCAATATGGCAGGATGGGAGGTGCTGTGGAGGAGATCTTGCTGGAGAGGAGGCATAAATGAGATAGTAAAGTTTAAAAAAAAAATGCATCGCGTCAATTTAAAAAAAAAAAGTGGCTAAAAAAGGCAACAGCTATTTATTTTCTAGTGTACATTGTAGAGATTAGCAAGAGCTATCTTAGCATAAAAACTACAAGCATGGTAAGCATAACATGATAAGCAAACAATATATTCTATTAGGATCGAACGCATTCCAACTTAACGTGTTATTGTAATCACATTACATTTTCCAGTAATGCAATAATGTGACGGGTTACTGTACTGATCTCGGTAATAATATAACAATATAATTAACTGTAATATTAGTATGTTGTTTTATGTGTTACATAATCTGCAGTTTTTCACACCGGACAGAAATAAACCCACTTTTTTTCCTGTTCGTTTGTGCAACAATCAACTTTTTTTAGTTGATGTGCTTAAAGGAGGAAAACGGTGAAGTGATCTACAGCTTTTGAGAAGTGGTGATATAGTCATTTCTTTTCGCCTCTGTCAGTGCGCCCCAGGGCAGCTGTGGCTACAATGTAGCTTGCCATCACCAGTGTGTGAATGTGTGTGTGAATGGGTGGATGACTGAATGTAGTGCAAAGCACTTTGGGGTCCTTAGGGACTAAGTAAAGTGCTATACAAATACAGGCCATTTTACCATTTACCATTTTTATTTTTATTGCACAAAAGAAGTGCATAATGATGAAATGCAAACTGCATTTGGGATAGAAACATCTGCATAATATTGCTAATACAACTTCAACTTCTTGCAACCAACTGCACAGACATGCTAAAACAAAGCTAGCAAGGAACCCAGAATAGTATTAAAGCTGAGCCCATGCCGACTGTAGACTAGCAGGCAGACCCTGAACTTTAACAAAGGGAGTAATGAGGAGTCAGGCCTGCAGTCTCCATTTATACCTGTATATGTTTCAGTAGAATCATTGTAGTGATCACTTTGAAGTCCATTTGATCTTTGTCTATTTGGTTTTCATCTTTGCTTTGTGTTGCAGCTTAGCTTTATGTTCATACATATAAACCAAAAAAAAAGAAAAAAGATTGTGTGTGTGTCCTCATTAGGATATGGATGTGTGCATAAGTGTACTCTGTACAAGTTTTATATCGTTAACTGATAATTATGTGGCAATGAATTTTAGGTAATTTTCTTCAGAGTAAAATAAAAGTAATATAACAAGGAAAGCAACTAATTCATTTATTCAGTAAGTAATTAAGTTTTTAGCATTTCCAAAGGAATGTTGTTTTTTTAAGCAAATTAACACCTAACAATGATTCATTCAACCATAAAAAAGGCTCAGTGTCTACACATAAGAGACAATTTAGCAAGGAACCAATATTAAATTGTGTCTTCAGGCACTGTGTTACTATCAGCCTATCACAAAAACATGATAACATAGTTTGACAGGCGTATAATAGTATTTTGGCATAGCTTGTTGGTGATTTCCAAAGAGCTATTAGCCAAAACTTGACTTATCTGGTATATCTAAGATATTTTAGAAATATCAGGAAACTGACAAGTGCAGGATTGATGAAGAAGTAGCAGGCCTAAAAAAACTGTCTATAACAGATGAACAGTATCTAAAAGTCCTGTCTTTGAGGAGCAAAGACTTGAGACAGGACCTGAGATATACATCTAGCCTTTTAGTTGATCCATAGCAGTGAAGGTCTCCAGTCATCTGTAAAACACAGAGGAGGGTCTGTCGTGGTTTGGGGCTGCGTTTCAGCCAGGGATGTTGGGGATCTTGTCAAATTATTAATGCAGAGTAATGCAGTCAGATTTTGAGTTATGCAAAATAACCCAAGACTAGACTGAAAATCAGTGGCAACAGGTCTAATGGAGCGATGAATCGAAATTCAGACTGTCTGTATGGAGGAAGGCCAGGAGATCAGCAAAACAGGGAGTATCTACTGCAATCTGTAAAACCTAGCAGAGGTCCTGTCATGGTTTAGGGTTGCATTTCAAGATGATCCCACACTGCTGGGGATCTTGTCAAAATTGATTACATTTCAAACGCACACAAGGATGGTCAGATTTTGATGTACCTTGCAGTACCATCTTGAAAGCATCTGATTGGCAATGGCTTCATTTTTCAGCATGAACCCACACACTGCCACTACAGCAAAAGCATATCAGGATAGAACAAAATAAAATCGATTGGCCTGCTCAGAGTCTGGACCTCAACGTTATTGAAGCAGTGCGGGATCATCTTGACAGACAACAGAACAAAAATCAGCCAGCAAAGAAGAACTTTAAATGTCCTTCATGAAGCCAGGAGAACTATTCCAAAGGACTACTCACATAAAGAACACATGTCAAGGAGAGTTCACGGTGTGTTGAAGAATAAAGGTGGTCATACCAAATATTGACTTTCAAGCTCGTTGGTATTGTACAAACTTTGCTTTTACCTTTTATGCAGTTTTCCAGGTGTCTTTTGCACGTTTCAATAAATAGCGGTTCCCATTCCCTATTTTCCTAGCAGAATATATAGAAACAGCAGATGAGTCGGAACTTTTGGACTATGTTTATTTTATGGGAAACAAATGAGTTTTTTTTTTTTTAAGGACTGAAAAACTATGGATACACAGTTTGGGCACATCAGCGCAATCAAAGGGATTTTATGAAAACCCTTTTAAGACGTTGATTCACTAACCACATCTGTCCCTGCTCAAGATCAAAGTAAAGAAAAACAGTTAACCAAAGGTTTAAGTGGTGTAAGCCTTCTATCAGGAGAGCAGAAACAAAGGGATATACAAAAAAACCCACCAGCCATCTGACTTAAAAACTTGAAAGTTAAAGGGAGTAATTTGGAAAAGCAAATTTGATTCGGTCGCAGATGAAACAACACTTTGAGGTCAGGCAGTTCATCATTAAACATATCATCTGACTGGGCACTGTAAAATGTTATGTTGCTTCTGGCAAATGGAGGGCAGGGTTATGCATACAGCAAGATAAATGATACACGCCGCACAAGGTCATTTGAGGTCTGCAAGAATAACGCCGTGGCTCACGCAGGATATATGAAAGACTGCTAAGAGGTACAGGATGTGGAACTGATTAACACAGATCAGCACACTGATTACACCAACTGAAAAACAAAAGCCAGGTACGGTTCACTGGTTATTCTCTAACAGACATTCATTGTGCTTTGTGTGACGACTACAAAACCAAACCCGCTCCTGTCTAATTTGGTTGAATTAATAAGCCATGTCCACATCTATTCAACTTGGCAAATGCTGGCTGTGAATTACAAGTCCCAATGTAATAGAGGAGAGAGCGGAAACGAAAGGCAGGTGAAGGCCAAACGACTTGCACGTGACAACTGAACACATCGTTACTGCCGCAACTCCCACGTAGAGCACGCACACACACACGCACAGCTGTTCTTGTTCATCCTCCCAAATGTCCCCAGAGTCAAGATACACGCAGAGTCCCTAGAGGCAGTTTTTGGAGGCGTTCTTCATTTTGAGGTCAAGTCCAATCTGACCTACAGTACTCAACAGTACAAATCCCTGATGGCAGAGAGGTGCTGGATGGATTTGAGTTTGCCATGAGCCTTTGACCTTGACTTGCTTTAGGGACACACACAGTGATCCAGAATGAGCTTATTGTTTAGCGTGTACCCTTCCAGCCACACAACTTATCATCTATAGCCTAATATTGGCCTTAAGCGATTTGATTTTATATGTATATGCGAGAAACAAATAAATAAGGATTTAAATGATTTAATTCTTGCTTCTGGCAGAATGTTGTAGAATTATTATTTATTTTTGTTTTTGTTTAACACTATTGTCCTTTGAGATAGCTTACATAATTCGCAATCTAATTAAGCCTCTGCAACAACGTTGAGTTTCAGTAAGAACAAATGAAGAGGCAGTTTTTAGCTCCAAAATTAGCATTTTATTTGGAAGGTTGGGGTCAGAGATGTATAATTTGTGTTCCAGTACACATGGTTATCCACAAAGCTTAAGTCCAACACCTTTTTCCAGTCTTAAAGCTGATTCCGTAATTAGTGCCGAGCATAACATCCCACCCCCACCCCCAACCCTTTTTGGTACAAATTCAACAGTTGTGCTGACAAGATCACTACTTTAATTTCTTTTTTTTTTTTTAAGTGTGTGTTTTTTTTTCTTTTTTTTCTTACAAAAAACTCTCTTAACTTCTACACATTTAATGTCACCCAGGTTTTTATTTTTTTTTCTTTCCACTTTGTAAATAAATTTGGGAAACAACAATTTTTTTTTTCCTTTCTGTTGTCATGAAAAGATAAAAACATGCAAAAAACTTGAATTTGTAGTTCAAATTATACATTTACAAGTTTGGAACTTTTTGCACTTCTTCATATACTACATCAAAAGAAAGGATAAAGAAAAAAAAACATTATGTACACATTATCTTATCTTTTTACAGTGAAGTAAAACTTGAAAATACCAGATGATGACTAAGGCAAATGAAGTGTACATAGATTAGACCAAAAAAGTTTTTTGTTGTTTTTGTAAAACACTACATCACTTCAAAAAAAGAGAACAAAAAGCTGCTACAAAAGTATGATTCATAACTCCCTTTATTTGCAACCAGCTGCATAATTTTTTTTAATTTTTTTGTGTTTTTTTAGTGAGAAAGTCTAGATGTCTAGCATACTGTACAGTGTTGCTCGTAACTGTTTTTCTTTTCCAACCAAACTAACAAATGATCCTTCATTTCTTCATCGTTGTGGTTCATTTAAATAATCCTCAACAAACAGGAGCATTTTGTAACCAAAGGAGAAAAAAAAAAAAGCATGTAGAAGCATACCAGAGTGTAACATACTTTGTTTGAAATCACTCCAAAAGTCAGTACCATTAAAGCCTTGAACATAAAACTAATCATTTAGATCCAAAAAAATGTACAAAAAGGCACATTATATCCCAGTGCTTCTGTACTGTGAAATTCAAGTGTAACTGAGCGCATTCAATACCAACAATCTGAATGGTGACAGTCCACCAGTGTTCCCTCCCACTTCCTCCGTAACTGGACCACAGTCTATGCCTAAGCTTTCAACAAGCATATGTATGCGTAGACTACAACAATAAGCCTAGGTTGGTTGTTTTTTGAAAAAAATTCTGAATCAATGTTTATTTTTTTGTTTATTTTCTGTCATGGTTCTACCTTTCTCTCTCTCAGGGAATATCAGCTGTCCATGTCCATCAACAGGAAATCTTTCCTTTTCTTCATTTTTTTTCTCTCTCATCTTTATATCCTTCAGGGCGTGACTGTGTCCTAGTCGTCACTTCCACCGTACATGTCTGCCAGTTTTCTAAAGCGAGGGCCCCAGTCGTTGAGGTAATCGTAGTCCTGGTCGCCCCCGCTGCTGGAGGAGTTGAGGGAGCTTAGGGAGCCAGCTGTGGAGCCGCTGCCCTCGTAGTCGAACACTAGCAGGGAGTCGTAGGGAGGAGCGGTGGGGTCATTGTCTGCTGCCTTGAGTCCCTGTACAAAAAAAAACGTTAGATGAGAAGATTAAACAACGAGGAGTGAGTCACGTAAAAATAACTCTCTCCCACCCACTACCGCACACAAACGGCTGTACTAAAAACAGTCGGTCGCTCCCTCCGCACTTGCTCAGGAAATAAGGATTAATCAGGCTCTACTGTTCCTGTGTGTTTCCTCTGTGTTGTTTCATTGGGATTCTCCTGATGTTTCTAGGCTGCTGGCTTGATCGAAAGCCAAGATTGAGCATGACCAGTAGCCTCAGATGACAGTTCCATCTCCCCTTCCCCCAACTAACACTCCTCTGGCTTTGTACAGGGAGCACGACTCTGGCACCGACACATGGTCGTCTATCATCAGATCAAAATATTTGTAACATTTTATATCTGAATGTGGCCTAAACACTACGCCTAACTGTGGCAACCAGCGAGAACGTGTCTCTGTGTGTTATCGTGAAGCCCGCAGTGCTGGTGGGAGCGGTTCTACTTTCAAGATCATGTTTGACATTCCAAGAAATCCTCACACCGGTGTGAAAAGTCCTCATGGATTGTTATTGATTTCCAGCCTCCTTCCTTAACGGGACTTGGGAGAGTTGATGGATTGCCAATCTAGGAGTTGAGATGCGCTTTGGCCATGAACCATGTGGATCCAGGCTTCGCTTCTCCCTTTTACCCCCCGGAACTGAGGACACCCAACAAATAATAAATGAATTAAAAATAAAGCGGAGCAACATAACGCAGAGAAACGAGACCTCAGCTCGCTGGGAACTTGTCGAAGATTTATAGTTTCCTCCGCACTGCCATTACAGTGCTGAAATGCTCTCAAATAAAAAGATGTACTGAATTAAAGTGCCCGGGCACTTAGCGATTATTTTCCACTTGTTAGCTTTTTGTTAAGTATTTGCTCAGGGCTTTGGTGCTGATAATTTTGTGGGAAATATGACAGATGGATCGTTCATTACAATTACAACCATAATCGCTCTGCTGGTTATAGCCCCCTCCATCTACAACCACAACCCCACTGGCAGTTTCATAAGGTTAGTCAATCACGGAACTCACTGTAATTTCATTGTTAACCGAGTCATACACCGCACCGAAGATAATAACCACTCTTAGTAAAATGGTGAACTCGCGGTCTCTTTTTTGTGCCACGGTTAACAAAGAGATGTGCAATCAATCCACTGTAATCTCTAGGCACACCTAACCCCGCCAGGCTCTATGTAAAACAATGAATGCAATCAT
This sequence comes from Pundamilia nyererei, assembly GCF_000239375.1. Lineage (NCBI taxonomy): Eukaryota > Metazoa > Chordata > Actinopteri > Cichliformes > Cichlidae > Pundamilia > Pundamilia nyererei. Next base: position 6,739,553 of record NW_005187405.1, read on the forward strand.
TTAAGGTTTGCGTCCCTCTGTGGAGAGACGTCCCACCTGTGGACAACAAAGGTCATTTGAAGTTGGTGCTATTGTATTTAAACTACCCCCTCCCCCTCTGTCAGAACAAAGCAGGAGTTCAGTAATAGACCTTTGTTTGTCAGATTGTCAAGTTAAAGTCCTTCTGCTAAACCTATTCCTATTTTTTGTCCATCTAATTTAATTAGGAGACACAAGCTCCTGGGGCATGTGGAGACCATTCAGGATGGAGATCAGACACACTCCCCCTCCCCAGCCCTCGCTGTCTCCCTGCTCCTCTGGCAGATAGCCCTATCAGTTAGGTCGGATTCCAGCTCCATGTGCATGCTGAAGCTACCATGACTGAGCTTTAGTGGCAGTCAAATTTGGAACTAAAAACAGGTCAGGGTGCTCGGAAATGTCTCAAAGGCCTTGCAAGCACTATAAAATGATATGTTTAAAAAAAAGCTAAAGAAAAAAATAAGCGATCAAGAATGGTTTAAACTGTCAGGCTGTTACTCGCGGGACAGCACAGACTATTACATTTCATCACATATTAGCTGTTACGACAAGTAACATGGCTCACGGTGAGATTAAAATAAGAGGTGCCTGAGTAAAGGGATCTGAGAGATAGATGTTCGGGGGCAGAGCAGAGAGAGCTAGCTCTAATCTAAAAACATGGGCACCATCCAAAAACTAGGGGAGAACTCCATTTGTAATGCTGTGAAACTCTTGTCTGTTGGAGCTTGTGAAAAATATATGACTGCTCTTTTCATTTTACATTCTCCCTTCATGCTGGAGTCAATGATGGCCTGAGGCAAACGAGGGCACGCCGAACAGTTCACTGCGATAGAAAGCCAATGTATTGCTTCTCTCATCTCCTATTTCTATGCTGACACATCTATAACTCTACTTTGGCAGAAAATGAGGAGAAAAACAATTATATCCAAGTGAGTTAGCATCATGTACTTTTTGGGCTTTATACATGTTTGAGTGGATATTTCTGAAATGAAAAAGTTTCAACTTTCTGCTGGGAAAAGATGAAAACAATTCTCATAACGACTGATTCAATTTAAAGTACTTCTCTGTCAACTACAAGGGAGCGAGCAACTCCTTGATGCTCAGTCATATGAGCCAAATTGTTTATTTAGACACAAGTTTATTATAAGAAAACCAGTCAGCTTGGAAATGAAATTCAAGCTTTGCGAGACCTCTGATCCTTTTATTTCAGCTCTTATCCTTGGATTTGATTTTCACCTCACCGCAAAACAATGTCAGATTTCAACAACATTACTGGCTGATGTTTTTACCTCATTGATGAAGTCTCCGATGTCTCCGGGGTGGGGTGCTGCTGACCTCATTGGGTACTGTGGCTCAGGGTGGAGGGGCCTCTCGTCTAGACGGCGGATTCCCACCGGCTTGATGGCATCGGGCTCTATCGTGTCCGGCTGCTGGAGCTGACTCAGGTCATAATCCTGGGGAATACAGACAGAAGGGACTTAGCTAAGCACCGTGGCAAGACCCCAAACTGAGTATGATTATTTAAATAGGTAAGCACATCCTGTGCTGTAAGTAGGAAGAAGTAGTTCAGCTCAGTGGAGGGGAGATTTTAAAGTTAGAATCCAGCGAGAAGAGTTGAGGGAACACGAGGGAAACTTTAATCTTCTTGTCTGTGAAGTACAAGCCCAGGGACAATTTGACACATAAAAAAGCGCCAGCGCTGAGGGGGGGCCAAGCTGAGGACCACATCATACGCTGCAGAGTGTTTGTACTTGGGCGGTGTGCTGCAGGAAGGATGTGCAGGCGACTGTTTTGCTCTAATCAATGCCCAGACACGGGATGGTGGATATGCATAAGCCATTTCTAATCCTATTAACATTACCAAGGCAACCTGAATGGCTCGCAGTTTGCGCAAAGTCATGGGCAAGGAAGAAGGAGGAAAAAAAAGGGTGAAGAGAAAAAAGGAGTTAAGAGCGAGAAAGAGGCTGTGGTGAAGAACAACCCAGCTGAGCTGAATGACTGAATGGTATCAGGGTGACAGCAGATATGATAGAGAAAATGCCATTTGAGAATCAGAGTGTGTGCCTAATAAGCGTGCATGATGGATTGTCTCTCTTTAAGAGATTTTCGTAATCCATCCATCTCTAATATGCCCCTTCAAAATTGTCTTTGCTCAGTTGCACACGTACCTACACACAGACACTCGAAAGAGTGGAAAAAACGTGCAGATATTCTTGAAACAATTTTACAACAAATCCTCAAATGAAGCACCAACATCCTGAATAGAAAAAACACATCCAAGCAAGAAGTCAGTTTACAAGTACTTTACTCCAGACATTTTTTTTGCTATTTGATTTAATACCCAATAACAAAAGCTCTGTTGGTGAATGGGGTATAATAACAGTCACATGCCACACGAAAAAGGTATCCATCATCTTTGGCTCATTTCAGTCCAACTCCCATTTCACCTTGTCTAAGGTCATGCTCCAGAAGGGTCAGGAACAAGTGACAGGAATTGCAATGGAGCCATATAATGGCTTAACTATGCAGGAAGGTCTAATGATATACCAGCCCCCTTCAGGGATCAGACTCTTCACACATACGCTGGCCTGATGAAATATTTGCCACCGGCGTTCATGACCCACATTCAAAGAAGACTAAACATTGTTAAGCATTATACACCCTATATATATCTATATCTATATATCTATATCTATATCTATATATCTATATCTATATCTATATCTATATCTATATATATATATGCCTGTTAGAGTGAGGTGCCTGTTAGAGGATTATTTTGTCGTTCTGTTTTACTGTGATACGTTTGGTCGACAGATTACTACCATTCTCATGTCCTTGCAATTATAAGCTTATCATTAGCTCAGCATAAAGACTAGAAATAGGTCTGCTTGTTAGCAGCTCCCCATCTTCGCTGAGGTTACTTCTTACTGTGCAGATCTGAGCATAGTTTTCCTTTTCTTATATACAGCAATATTAATAAAACAAGAGTAAAAAAAAAAAAAGAAATCCAAAAATGTTAAACTATTTGAAAGCTGTAGATGTAGTTCAGTAATTATTTTCTTTTGCTCAGGGTTATGAAAAATTAAAATAATGACCAAAGGTGCAAAAAAGCAAGCGCTATTTTCTAATAAATTTGGAGTTCTCCTTGAAGTTAAGTCATAGTTCCTCTGATGTGCAGAATGTCTTCTTATCTGTGTAACAGGTGGTTAATTTGTTTCATTTATTGAAAAATAAATCAAAACCTTTCAGGTTTTTCCAAAGCATGCCTTCAAAGCCACACTGGGTTAGGTTAAGGTGAAGGAAATTTTCCTGAGGTCACTTATGGAAGCAGATGGCTCTTTCTCTCCCATTTTTTTTAACTTGCAAACCTGTCCGCAACTGCCTGTCCATCTGTCATTATTTCCTTATTATTACTTTTTTCAATGTGTGCTGAGTGGGTGCCTGATCAGCTGTCTGCCTTTGATGAAATGCGTACTTCACAGAGCAATACAAAACCAGGGCAATGGCAGCAACAACTAAAATCATATACTCTGAGCGCACCCAATGGTCTGACACTTCAATTTCCTCCCCAGCGGGAGATAGGGAGAACAGAGGTGGGCATTATAAAGTCCACGTTGCTGGGAAAGTCAGGTCTATTTTTTACCCAACACTGACTTCGCCGATTCCACAGACAAGACCATTTTCTCCTGGCTCCCTGCCCTTCTCAGCACCACTCAAAATGGAAGCTTGTTTTCCCTCAATAAATTGCTGCACCCGCTCGTTTGCCTTTGAAGGGTGTTATATCATGTGGCTGTTTCCTTTTCAACATGTTTTGGGCCGCAAGTTTGTGCATTTTGTGCTGGAAAGTGAGGACGCGAATACACAAGTGGTTCAGTCCCTCCTGTCTAATCACTGGCAGATGTGTAATGGCTTTCCAGTCGTATTGTTACCTTAGACAGGGCTTCATTATTGTGCCACAGCAGATGTCTGTCTCTAAATGACATCAGCTTACCAATTACAAGTCTCCCAGGCTAATTTGCTCCTGCTCTGGGTCAGGCTGGGGTCTCCCGCACATTTCTGCTATATCTAAGCCACCAAAGCACTTCAGCAAGCAGCAAGAAAATAGCCCATTTGGTATATTACTGCCTTTTTTTTATGAAATGATTCCATTTTGCTAACAAGGGGTTATTAGGACAATTGAATTTGTGCCTGTGTGTGAGCCTGATCAGTGCGGGATGATACAGAGATGTGACTCTCCCGATGCCTGTGGCAATGCATGTCTGTTGTGTTGGTGTTGCGAAGCGGAGAGCAGTTCCAGTTGAGAGACATTCCCAATATTTCTGGAACCAATTGGATCAAAATGTGTTTGCCTTATTGATTCGAGCTTTCGATTTCCAGCTCCCTCCTAGAAAAAAAACTTCCAATTTACGTCTTACAATTCATTGTGAATTGCTGAAGTGTATCCTAAAGCGGCACAATGAGCAGACCTCATGCTAGAATGAAGCATTGTAAGTCTATGCATGCTTGCAAAAGAATCTAGGTGGTCCTCTATGTCCTCTGTAGCTTCAGCTATGCAGAAATTGCTTCCGTGCTGCATAAATATGACCTGAATATTCCACACCAACAAAGACCACACACTGTACAGCTAGATGATGTGTATAGCATGGCATTTCTCTGCAGTGTGAATAGACTCCTAAGCTGCAATAACACAAACAAAACAAGAAAAGAAAGAAAAAAGAACAAAAAGTTGTTTGGATAAACATATAAACATGTTACAATGCAAAAAGATTTTTAGAAATCTGAGCATTATTGTCATTATTATTAACTTAAAAATGTGCTGTTGTGGAATTTTGATACTTTTTGGATACATCAAAGAATTACAGTTATTTAGGACCATTAAAATCTGGTTTATTAACTGCCCCTGAGATGTTTTCTTGTTTCATATCTCCTTATACTAAACTATGCTGACACAGTCCAAATACCCCCCCCCCCAAAAAAAACCCCAGAAACTTTGAATTTGTAAAGTATTTCTCTGTTACTTTCTTTATTAATGCCTAATTGATATAGACATCAAGACATACAGTAATGTGCAAAAATCAAAAACAGAGCCTCTATAATTATAACCAAGTTGAAAGTCGATATATGGTACAATCACCTTTACTCTTTGACACACCTGAACTCTCCCTGGCAAGCTTTCCTAAGCAGTCTTCAGGAATAGTTCTCCAGGCTTCTTGAAGGACACTGAAAGCTGATTGACGGTGGTCTATCATGTGTTTTTCTATTCAGGTATACTTTTATTTGGGGTCTTTATCCTGCTGAAACATTTCCATGTTGCAATTAAATGCTTTGCAGATGATACTACATGGTAGATAAAATCTGATTGTACTTTGCTGCGTTCATAATTCCATGAAGTTTGACAGTGAGAGCAGACCCAAACCATGACACCGTGTTTTACAGTTGGCTGTAGACTCTCGTGCCATACTTCTCTCCTGATCTTCTCTGAACATACTGACAACAATTTGAACTAAAGATTTCACACCATAAGACTTTCTGTTAATTTTGATTATAGTACTTGTGTAAGTTTGCATCACCCAGCCTTTGTTTGCCTGATGGATACGGATTGTTTTTTAGGCGAACTACTTCAGTTTCCTCAGTTCTTTTTAGGGCACAGTGCACATCGTGGCGAAATATGCCAAGTTTTTGGACACTAGCTCTTTGGGAATGACTTTCTTGGTGCAAAAAATACTTTGTTAAATACCTGTGTTGTCTGTGGTATTTTCAGTAGATTCAACTAAATTGGGGTGAGGGTGTTTGCTAGTAACTAATACAAGGCATAAAATGAAAATTCATCAATTATCAATTAAGTTAAACAAAAAAATCTCTGAAAATAATCAGGTACAAGGACTGGACTGAAAATGAGTGAAAAAAGCAGCAATTATCCATAAAAACATTTGCTGCTTTGAAAGATCCTTTAGAAACCCAGGGAAACTATTGCTCAGGACCATTTTAAAAACAAGAACGTCTGGCTCCTTGTAAACAAAATATAAAGAAATGTGGGGTAGCTCAAGGCTTGCGCACAGTACTCTATGATTCATTTATTATTTATTATTAATTTAACTTTTCAATTCAGCACAGTTTGGGTTTTATATCGTTTGTTTGGGGCTGAATAAAAAAGCAGACACTGCCACAAATGTCATCAGATTCTCTTAAAATCATTTAAATCCTGGTACAATTCACAATCAGTAATTAACATCTGTTGTTACCTATTCTATTGAGAACAGCAGATTTTCTGATTCTTTAGAGGCGCACCCAAACTGTTATGATTCTTACCTGATCCTCTTCTCCTCCACCTTCTTCATCATACTTCAGGATGTTGTCTCTCACGTCATCCTCAGGATCGATAAGGAGCTGCTTAGCCTGACGTTCTTTATCACGACGCTTCATCCACACCACAAACATCAGCACGAGAACTAATAGGCAGAAAGAAAAGCAGCTCTCATACAATGAAAAATAATAACCTGCATATTTTCATTCAAATGTAATCGGATCCAGTGTTTTAGAGCTTGGACGTGGGCCTGATCGAGGCTATCTTTTTGTTAATCCTGCGGTAATCTAGTGATATCTCGGATAATGTTTAGCTGTCTTTATAATCCCCGTGTGCGTTCCCGTGGTGTGCTGTTTGAGAGAGCCACTGAGACACTCACTGAGGAGGATGATGATGCAGAGCAGAATGGAGATGATGGCGCCTGTGCCTAGGCCGGCAGCCATGATGTGCTGCTGGTCAGTGCAGTCTCCGTTGATGTCGCACTGGCACACTTTAATCCGCAGGTAGGAGGTGTTAGACATGGGCAGGTTGCCTGAGTCCGTGATTATGATGGGGATCTCATAGATACCACTTTCAAGGAAGCCAATCTTCAGGCTCACCTGAGCATAGTCACCTGAGAGACGGACAGGAGAAAAGAGCTGTCTTAGCACCTTGTTAGAGGAAACACATTTCGAGTGGTGAGTCTAAAGATTAAATAACTCAGGCTGTCTAAATATAAAAGAGACAGGAAGCCTTTCATAAGGGATTAAGTCTAAACTCTGAATGCTTGTTTGTGTAGACTATGTTCGCAGCGTGATTACACTCCTATTACCACAAATATGCAACATAAATTCCTACCTGGAAGTTGCATCAGCATATCTAATCCAAAACATGGTCCTGATTTGGATTTGGAGCTTATAAATCTACTGAATGCGTTTTGATAATGCTGCTTAGGCTAAATTCCCAGCTGCGATAATCCAAATGCCATTATCCTATTAAGATATATTCACTGCGTTTCAACTCGCACCATCTAGTAGCTAACAAACAACAGATGAGTTCCTACACTCGTGTTTTGTTGTAAATTAGCATAAACAATTAGTGACTGCTGAGTAAGGTTAATATATTGTTTCATTGTCAGATCTGGCTGTGTGATTTCTACAGCGTGTAACTAATACACAAATTTCACATGTGCTTTGGAGGATAACAGATGTGAATGCTATAAATACTGTATGATTTGAGACTTTGGAGTTTTCTAATTAATCATCAAATGCCACTTTTTACTTTTCTTTTACATCAACAAACACAAACGTGGGCACGCAAGCGCAAAACAGCCGAATTGCCTTCTGTCACACGCTATCAGGGGAACAGCAAAACGAAGGTTAGTTTGACTAAATTAGCCCAGGGCTCCAGCGCCTGAGCAGCACGGTGAAATCATAGTCTGCATCCTACCGCTGATTCTTGTTATGGTCCAGTTTCTCCGAACATCAACGGGCCTGTTGGCTAACTCAAAGGCGAATGGCCCAGCATTTGGGCTCAGGTCTCCATCAAATGCAGTGATGTTGATGGCATTCGGGTCTGGCTTTTCACATATTTCCACCTCCTGAGGGGACACCCGGGGCGCATTGTCATTGATATCCAGTAGGAAGATTTGGAGAGTTCCTGTGCCACTTGCTGGCGGTATACCTGTGTAAAATAAAAAACACACATATAGTTAACATCAACTTTTTACGAGACGTAAGATTTCCCAAAATTCACATATGGAAAGCAATACTTGCTATTGAAATGCCATCTCTCATTTCGCAGTTATTATACAGTGGACATAGAAAAGTAAAGCATGAAGTTTAAACTTTGGGTTTCACTCTAAAAAGCTTCTTGCTCTAGTGGAGGAAGATCCGCACAAAATGAATACTGATCTGAGAATTTAATCTTATGTGGGGAGATGGGCCGAAACACTTGGATATCAGAACATTTAGTGTGTGTGTGTGTGTGTGTGTGTGTGTGTGTGTGTGTGTCTCTGAGTGTGTATGTTTGTATGTGTGTCTGAAGAACGTCTTCCTGACGAAGGGCACGGGTCGGGAATACTAAAGCAGACAAACAGAGCCCACTGTCGCTCCTCTCAGGCTCCTCTATGTATTCACTCAGCTAAGAGGCTTTTTTACCATTCAGGCCACGCTCAAAGGAGCTAGTCATCCAATCCTGACCCATTAATGCTGAGAAACCTCTTTATTGGTGGAGTTTTTAAGCCTATTGGCCTAAGCTATGCTCCGTAGAACAGGGTAAACCTGAACAGAGGTAAATCCCGCCAGTTCAGAGACGAGGTGAATACATCCACATGCTCTGGGATTGCTAGCACATTAACCCCCCAATAAGGTGCTCGGCGTTTCAGATGTGCCAAGTGCCTGGTTTAAGGTTGACCTTCGAGAATTGAGAATGTCTTTGTGGCTTTAACCAAGATAGATTTTTTTTTCAGCAGATGCGTTGCACTTGTGCACTGGCTTCAGGTGAAACACATCACAGAGGTAGTCAAAGTGATGCAACGTGGAAGATAGACCTTTGAGAGGTAGGCTACACTAGACAGCTAGGCTTCCTTTAGAGAAGTGAGTATTAGCTCTTACTGCATCCATCTAGATAGAAACGTACCATTGTCAGTAGCCAGGAATGTTGCATTGTACAGATTGTTCTTCACGTAAGGTGATTCTCGGTCCAAAATGGCAAACGTTGTGATCCGGCCGGTGTTTGTGTCGATCCTTAACCAGTTGGCTGGATCTGAGAGTTTGGAGTACCTGAAGAGAAATACAAAGAGATTCACACAGTGACTCGTTATTTCAAGCCAGGCGTTATTTACCGAGTTCTCTGATAAAAGCATCGAGAATGTCTCAAAGGTTTAATTTTGTATTCTGCTGGAAAAAAAAGTCTGTTTCCAGCTTGGCATTTTATTCTTTTTGTCTTTATTAGTTTACACGGAATAAATATTTTAGACCATGAATTTTTACATAATTATTCTAACTTTGGAGAGCGGCCTCACGGGGGAAACCAAACTCAGTAGCTCAAACTAATTTGTAGGACAAGCCGTGGAATTACAAAGCTAGCTCATTTCTCATGGACTGTTTTCAAGCAGATAAATACTTCCACTGCCAAATAGCTGTGATGAAAAGGAAAAAAAATAAGGCTGAAGAATGAGATGGAGACTGCTGCTGGCTGCTAAGTGTTATCTTAACAGGCCTAATGGAGAGAATAGCTGTCACCTTAACCTACCATATTACTCCATATTTTTCACATGCTCAATAGCATTATTCATATTAGAAGCTGGATGTGATGTACTTGAAAAGGGGGAGAACACATTCGAGGAAATTGGGCTAACTTTAAAGATTAGAGGAATTCTTCCAAATTTCCACATCTGAAAGGTGGACTCGAATCTTTTGAAGAGGTGTAAAGTTTCAATCAGACTCTCCTTTTTACTTTTTACTGTAAAATGTACCTGATGGTTTGCTGCATGAAGCGATCAGGATCCTGTGCACTGAAAGTGGTCAGTGTTGACTGTGGCATCATTCCTTCTTCAAGCCTAACGAATTTGGGGTTGGGCTCAAAGTAAGGACTCTCATTGACATCTATCACTCTGATGGAGACGGTGGCAGTGGACTGTCGGGGAGTGTGGATGCCTTTGGCCAGGGAAACTTCATTCCTCGCTTCCACTGTCAGCACATACGTCCTGCTGGTTTCATAATCAATAGGCTGAAAAACAGTAAAGGAGATTGGAGTGAATCACACCTTAAACATATAGGGTAAACTAAATCACATGAAAGTTGTGGTTATGTGTCACTGATCTGAAAGCAATAACTAAATCATTTTCTTCGTCTTTGCCTGAAAAATGCTATAGTGAACACTTGCATTGGACAGTGGGACGAGATAAAGAGACTAAATCCTTTTATGGTCAGCTCAAGGATACAAAACAGCAGGAGAGCTGGTGTAAGAGATGCGCAACCAATCTTTTCCATTTGAAATGTGGTCGGAATTAACAAAAAAAAAGGATTTAAATCTTTCATTATATTTTAAAATTTAGATTTTGCACAATATTTGTTAGGAACAAAGCTTTTACAAAATATGAATTGCTGTCACTAAATTAACCTTTGTAAAAAAAAAAAATCAAAGACAAAATCCGAGAGGTGCTGCAATTTATCAGTACTCGTCTACAGATGCTTTACACAAAATAATTTTTCTACTTTCAGATAATTAATCAGGGCGGATTGCTAATGGGTTTTTACAGACAAGAGGTGAGATGACATATGAGGCAACTTTCCTTCTATTAAATCCATGCATCTCCTAATCAAATAAACATGCCCCATGTTTTTCATGCCAGACCACATGTCATGTATCATTGCAAACATATATGCATACATATACTATGCGTTTCCATGGGATTACAGGCTGTTTGAAGAGCTTTTTCAATAGGAGGATTTACCTTGACGACTGTTACCAAGCCCTCATTAGTGGTTGGATCAGTGGGCACGGAGAACCTGCCGGTGGGGTCGCCCCCGGTGATTTTGTAGACAGCATTCCAGGCCGGCGTGTTGGGCTGGTCCTTGTCAGTCACTGTCAGGTTAGCCACAATGACATTCACGCGGTTTTCAGGCACCTCGCCGAAAAACTGCATGAATAAACCATGAACACAGAGAGCAGCGAGCTGTTAGTGATACTGCTGTGGCAGCGAAAAATACACTGAGCCTTGTCTCACACGGCACAGCAGGACCGATCTTGGGTAAATAGATATCTAAGGTAACTTATCATGTCGTCATGGTCATCTCATTCCCCGTGCTCCCCCGATAGCACAACAGTAGCATTACAAATTTCAGTGATTCGCAGGCACAGCAAGTGCCTCTTTCACTCGGGCAGGCATCCCCTGTACTTGCATGTGTCAACATTTGGAGGGGGATATAACACTTTACGCATGGCTGGTAACTTGTATATCTGTGTATGGCTTCAGAAATGCAGGGCAAGCAGAACTAGGTAAGTGAGCAGAACCGATAGCTGAGTGCATATATCTACATTGGGGTGAAACAGGAGTCCTTGTGGTGCCTCTTTTACGCTAAGATTGCTGTGCTGACATCTCCAATATGAGCTTGTTTCTTACCGTCTCAGCAGTAAACTCTGGCGGGTTGTCGTTAATGTCAGTGACTCTGATGACAGCCGTGGCCGTGTTAGAGAGGCCATACATGGGATTGCCCTCCATGTCACTGGCCTGGATTATCAGTGTGTACTGTGGCACTTTCTAAAGGGAAAGGAAAAAGAGGCTGAATTAGCATCACTCCCAATGGCATCATCAAAAAATCTCCATTTGAAGCTTCATAAAAACAGGATCCATTCTTAAGACTATTGAATTGATTGAGGCTCCCTATTAAGAAGGCAGCACACTGTAAATCAGTATTAATGTGTCCAAATAAAGTGAAACCAAACTGAACAGGCTAGCTTCATAATTATCGTGACTGATGGTGGGTTTTTTATATTAATCTGGTTTATTTCCTGTGAGGTACTCTGAATTTGTTTGTGTGTCTCTGTGTGCGCGTGCGAAAAGTACATCTCTGCTCTGGACAGTATCATGAAGCTAACAAATGACTCTTTTCACATTAAAAACCACTCAGGTGATGGACCAGTTGCTAGGTAATGAGAGTCGGCCAAATTACTTTCATGGTGGCAACTGGCGGACATAAAATGGTGGCCCCCAGGGCGGAAGTGATTGAGCAGCCACCTCAGCCAGATTGCCCTCACTAGAATTGAACCAACTGGCAACTAGCTGTATATATTACTTTATTTATTATGAGATAGATCCCTGCAATTCCAGAGATGGAAAAATAAGATGAAAGTACAGCTCGTAGGCTAGAAAAAAGACAGAAGAAAAAAACAAAGAAAAGAAAAACACAGAGAAGGTGAAAATGAAGAAAGTCCAGTTCTACTTCTCTTTTAATTCTAAATAAGAAATATTCCCGTTGGCTTGTTAGCTCTCAGACAGCCTTGATATATGTTTAAGCAGCTTTGGCATTCCTTTAAAAAGGAATCGAAACATAAACCTCAAATGCACTGATATATCTCCAGAGTAAGAAGATGAAGAACATGGAATATAATGGATGGCCTTGCTAATGAAGGTGTCACTTAAATGCAGGTGCAGTATGCCTATTAAATCAACCTTCTTAAACACTATTTTTACAGTCAGAGTAAGGTAGTAACAGTATTTGAGCAGATTAAACAAGCACCAAGGAAAGAAAAGTGTCAAATACCTCTCTGTCCAGGCCTGCTGCTACTGTAATGATGCCTCCGGTTTTGTTGTTGATGGTGAACATATTGGAGGTTGGACTCTCGGGATTCTGAGACAAGATCTTGTAACGTAGCATCCCATTGGCTGTTTTGGGGTCATCTTTGTCAACAGCCGTCACTGTCATAACAAATGATCCTAAGGGATAGAAAGAACGAGACAGGGTGTCGATATTTTCACGTCACCGCTCTAATTGGCAATCAAAATACATTAGAAGTTCAGCGAACGCCGCTACGCTGAACACAACTGGAATTATAGTTCTGCTGTAATACATCCTTAATGCTTTTGTTTTCTTATAATACAGCTGATCGCTAGACAAAGTGATAACACAGTGGCCACCCCAGAAATGCCATCAATACTCTTTAATCTGAAAACACAGTGGTAGAGAATACACTTTATTACCTGGCTTGGAACCCTCTGGAACGGTGCCATTCCAGATCTGATGGGTGAACTCGGGTCTGTTGTCATTCATGTCGATCACATTGATCACAATATCAATAGGGTTTTCAACTTGGTTTCCATTCAGGTCTACTGCATGAGCTCTTAGCTGGAGGAAAATACAAACACATCTGTACTATAAGCACTGTTCAAGTAAAGGATGTTCTCATACACATAAACAACATATGGGCTTAAACCACAAAGCACTTACTCAGTCTCACCTATCAAACTTTGTGTTAAAGCCATTACAAGAATTAGTCTTATACCAACTTGTGTGCGGGTTACTGCTCATATACAGTGCATTGAAAAAGTATTTGGAGTACTTTTCCACTTTTTGCCACGTTACAACAACATATTTTAACAGAGATTATATGTGATAGCCACATAAAGTGTGGCGTGCATTTGTTTTCAGCCTCCTTTACTTGGATAGTCCACCTATGTGTACTTTAACTTCATTATAAATACAGCTGTTCTGTGAAGGCTTCAGAGGTTTGCTAATTCAAATGTATTTATATAGGTCCAAAACAAACACCATGTGCCTCAAAGTGCTTTATCTTTTAAGGTAAAGACCCAACAATAATACAGAGACAACCTTAAAATAACCTCCTATGAGCAAACACTTGGCAACAGTGGGAAGGAAAAACTCTCTTTTCCAGGAAGCAGGATCAGAGAGCCATCTGCAAAAGACCAGGCCCTGTTACAGTATAACTAAGGGAGGATTCGGGGTCACCTGATCCAGGCATAACTATAAGCCTTATCTAGAAGGAAAGTTTAAGTCTAATCCTAAAAGTAGAGAGGGTGTCTTTCTATCGAATCCAAACTGGGAGCTGGTTCCACAGAAGAGAGGCCAGGGAGCCTCGGAGAGCATTAGTGAACAAAAAAAACCATCATGAAAACCAGGAAACATACCAGACATGTCAGCGATAAAGTTGTGGAGAAGTTTAAAGCAGGGTTGTATTATGAAAACATATTTTGGGTTTTCAGTATCTCACAGACCACTTTTCAATCTATCATCTGAAAAAAACTATGAAACATAGTGGTGGCAACATCATCATGTTGTGGGGAAGTTGGCGAGAGATCATGGGAAAGTGGATGGAGCTAAATACTGGGCAATCCTGGAAGGAAACCTGTTTGAGGCTGCAACATTCTTGAGACTGAGCGGAGGTTCACCTTCCAACAGCGACAACGACCCTAAACATACAGCCAGAGCTACAATGAAATGGATTAGGTCCAAGCCTATTCATGCATTAGAATGGCCCATTTGAAGTCCAGACCTAAATCCTATTGAGAATCTGTGGAAAGACTTTAATATTGGTGTTCACAGACACTCAATCTGACTGAGCTAGAGCTATTTTGCAAAGAAGAATGGGCAGAAATTGCAGTCTGTCGATGTGCAAAGCTAGTAGACACAAACCCCGAAAGACTTGCAACTGTAATTGCAGCAAAAGGTTCAAAAAAGTACTGACACAAGTGAGCTGAATACAAACGCACGGGACACTTTTCAGATGTTTCTTTATAAAAAAGATGCATATTTTTCTTCTACTTTACAATTATACCCTTCTTTGTGTCAGTCCATCACATAAAATCCCAATAAAATTCATTTATGTTTGTGGCTGTGACATAACAAAACATGGAGAAATTCAAAGAGTATGAATACTTTTTCAACGCGCTGTAAAGACAGCTATGCATGTATAGCAAAAGATAAAGGACGACTATATTTATTCAAATGAAATGCCACAGCTGTTTCATGGATGTCTCGCGAGACAAATACATTCTGGTTTAACTCATATCATATTTACCATATTCATCATTTATCATAGTTATACTGCTGCCTAACATGGAAGCCCATTTGTTTTATAAGACTAAATCTGATTCACTGCATCTTTTTGTCGTTCAAGTCTATTTTGTCCAACATAATGTATGCTTCATGCCTAACATGGGATTTAGATTCACTCATACATGAGTTGTCATACTTTTATAGCATAAAAGTATAAAAACAAATGATAAATTCAGAGTTATATCTGTGGCAGCAAATATAGTTACTCTATTAGATCCAAGCTCTCTAAACAGATTGACAGATACTACTTCTTAACTCACTGTGATAATTCCCATCAAATGAATGAAGATAAAGTTCACCAACTTGTAATGAAGAAACTCACACGGGTAGAAATGGTATATAAAATGAAGCCAAATCAACTTAACTGACACATTATTACAACAGAGCTCTACACACATACACGCACACTGACACTACAAAGGAGAGGATAACTAAAATCTTTATGATTTTGTCGGTTTTCTTTCAGGTGATGTTATGTATCGAGTGCAGCAGCAGAATAGCATCATCTATTATACTAGTCTTTTACCACAAGTTGCTGTGTGATTCTTATACCTGGTGCTTGAATTGCAAAATATTCAGTGGACTTCATGTTACAGTGTCAAGTGCAGACAGCAACATTAATAGAGGAAATTGCAAAAACTACAAAAGAATTACGGACATATAGCTTAAATTGAACAAGCATAGACATCTGTGACTTTGTGACCTTCCAAGGCCAGTTGATTAGACTTCACAAGACGAATATGTCAAAGGCTATGATTTCATTTAAACTACAACCTTTATGATTTTCTACCATATTGCTTTCAAGCACATTATTTAAGTCAAACTTAATGGAATGGAAAAACCACTAATACAGCAGCATCGCAGCTCATTGTGATATATCTAACACACATACAATTTATTCAAAATCCTTGAAATTCTCAGACGGATAAGTCAGATTTCCTGGGAGACCCCCAGTCTTTATGGAATCTGAGATTGTTAAGGCTACACATGACTCTTGAGCACATGCCAATTGGCAGGCACGTACAGCACTACCACAGAACATTTCTCTTTATAATCCAGAATGGAAAAAACCTTTTCAAATCACAAGGAATTATTGAAGAGGGCCTTTGTTTCTAACTATTTTACATGACTCACATGGAAGCTGGAGATGTGCTCCCGATCAAGGGGTTTGTTGACAGACAGCTCTCCGGAAATTGGGTCGATGATGAAGATTCCAGTGGGAGGCTGGTCAGCACCAGGGCCTGTCACGCTGTATCGCAGGGATCGGTTTTTATCATGATCTGATCGGATCTGTTGGTATAAAGATTTGTTAATGATAGGGCGCACACACACACACACACACACACACACACACACACACACACACACACACACACACACA
>NW_005187405.1:6755836-6797964 GCF_000239375.1 Pundamilia nyererei
ACACACACACACACACACACACACACACACACACACACACATATATATATATGAATGAAACCCACCCAATAATCCCTGAATTGCTAATTATTTCTAGTACTAATCAATGATTTCAACAGCAATCACAATATTGGTTTAAAAATAGGTTGTTATGTGAATACAATAGTATTGAAATTCTCTCTTGGCTGTCTATCCTGCTTGCCATGTAAGCTGAGACCCCAGCTCCTACACTCTTGATCCGTTCTGAGCAAACTGAGCTTTTCCTCTTCCTGATATCACCCACTAAAGCCAATAAACATCCCATCAAATATGGCCGGATTAAAAATAAATCATACTTAGAGAATGTACAGTACTTAACACTCTGTAAGAAAGTAAGCTTAATATGCTGAAAGGATCTACTTCTTAGCTGTCTCAAGCTTTCCGTGTCCTCTGTCAGCCACCCACACCTAGCCCTGACTAGAGAATTGGTGTAAATGAATTGGGTTGTGTCTGTCCTTGAGCCATGAAAAAAGGAGTGTAATATCTCAGCAGTCAACCGAAGAGCAATTATGCTCGTGAGCACTTCAGATTTCTCCCTGCTTCTAAATAATGCCAGGTTATACTGGCACCGACTGCTCCCTGAAACAAAAGATAAATAATACAGTGGGGGGAAAAAAAACCCTAACCTTTAGCAAAGTGCTGTAAATATGAAGCATTTTGTTCAAGGCACAAATCTCCTGTCTCTGACCCTTTGAGTGAAGGCCCAGGGTAAGGACGAGCCTGCAAGGTTGTCATATAAAGTAAAGGGCTTTTTTTGGTTTGTGTGTGTGTGTGTGTGTGTGTGTGTGCGTGTGCGTGTGTGTGCGCGCGCGCGCGCGCGGACATGCATGTGCTTGTGTGAAGTACATTACCCGGACAAGCTCTTGTGGGAATGGGCCTCGTGAGTTCTCTGGGACATTGATTGGGGGGATGACCCAGTCTCTCTTCATGCGTTTCAGCTGGCTGTCCATGTTTCGTGGTGGAAATGCTATTTCCTTTAAATCCTTGGACATGACTGGAGGGACAGCGCCTTCCTGCACCTGGCAAAAGCAAATGATTTAGTGATCACATGTATGCGGTCAAGTATGAGCACGTACATTTTTAGCCCTGCCAGCGCACAGCTCTGTGGACGGTAAAGCTTGAAGTTTGAATGCCACAGAAGTTTTTCAACAGTCACTTTACATTATGCAGAGACGGTTTGTACAGAGATTCTTGCATTTTAGACTCCTGATGACTTTAGTGACCTGACTCTACCTCAGACACAAGCATCAGGCGGACAACTGTGGTTAGAACAAATGAATTTGATTCAGTTTAGTTTATATAGCAACAAATCACAACAAGAGTCACTTCAAGGTGTTTTACATTGTAAGGTAAAGATACTACAATAACACAGAAAAACAACCAGATAACCCATTATGAACAAGCACTTGGCAACAGTGGGAAGGAAAAACTCTATTTTAACAGGAAGAAACCTCTGGCAGAACCAGGATCTGGGAACTGAAAAGACCAATTAATGCATGCCAGAAAAATGCGGTACGTTCCCTTCAGGATATAAAAAAGAGCAAGTGATTCTTACACTTTTGTCAAGATGTGCCTTTGCAATTACATGTATTTATTTTATGGGTTAATAGCATTCATTGGCAAACACTAACATGGTGATTTCAGAATATAAGCATGATAAGGAAACACACTACGAGTTCTGGTTGGCTTTAAATGGCAGACGTCTTCTTATGTCCTGATAAAATACACCCACAGAGATAGAGCAGCTTCCATAATGGATCTGCCATCCTCCCTCGGCTGTAATGAATGAGATTTGAAACAAAGGAGGATGGTACCTGAAAGCCAGACACTAAACACACAGATGGCTCAAATTGCCTATGCTGCTCCAGAGACTGAGGAGACTGAAGTAGTGCCAGAGAAAGTTAAAATAACCTTGAACAAAACAAGGCAGAAAGGAAAACAGAAAAACAATATGCGAAATCCGTCAATGTCAATCTATGATAGCTGGAATTTTAATGGAGCTGCCGTGCCCCTTCAAGTATCTCCCCCACTGTTATTTTTATGTAATTAATTAAATGTTGACCGGTCGTGAGGTAGTCAAGTCCTACAAACTACAAAGTACCCTATGCAAACACAGAAATTAATTACCACTTTCTCACCTTTATAACATGACCCATATCCCACACTCCCCCTCCTCTAACATCTGGGGAGCTGTTGCCGAGCTTCCACTAATCATGTTTGAAATCCGATTATACTGCTTTCACACATTGGAAATGCAGAGAGGCAAGCGGACAGATAGTGAGGGAGCATGCTTCAGAAATATCTATTACCCTATTAAAATGGGTGTGAGTGAGAGCAGTAATTATTTGCAACTTGTGTCTGGAATGATGAATGGCATGGTGGGTTTGTTCTGCCCAACGCAAATCTATCTCTGGTACACTGGAGGTCTGTACCAATCCACACTCCGCGAACCCCTCTTCATCTTCCGACTAGGAGTCTACTTCAGAGTGCAGGAGAGTGTTTGGCTGAGTGATGGCCTGAGTGTTTGTGAGTGTGTGGAAAGGATTTCATATGTGTGTGTTTCCCCTTTTAGGAGAAATTCTTCTTTCGGATACTGAAATGTTTTCTCCTCACGGACTGTGGCGGAGCTCAGGTTCTAATGGAGGTCAAGACAGTGGGCGAGTACACACTCATGTTAATGAGGATATTGTTTTGTTGTCATTGATTAAAATGTTTCCCCAAGGCTGGAGCATTCAGGGCACTAATAAAAAAAAAATGTAATCACTGATGTGATTAAGAGATGCGTGATGATTCATGACAATAATTGTGCTAGGGGAAGATAACATAGCCGCTCGTGACCTCGTAAACGTGGAAGATACGGGAAAGTCAATCCCTGATTTCATTACAAGCAAATCAGGTCAAATCCAGCAGCTCTCACCAGATACAGATCAGAGTTCAGATACTGATAATAAAGTTAATCATTTGTATACACATGTATCGACCACGTGAGATTCGGATTTAGCAATGCAGAAACTGCGAAAAGTCTATTTTTACCTGATTATTTAAAAAAAAAAAATTACCTGTGACCACCCAACAACAGTGAGTAATGGTATCATTAAAATCACATATACCTGCAGGAGTCCCTATAGTAAATGACTGTCAGTGGCTAACGATGGTGTTTTGAAAAGCCCACTAAGTTTAATTTCGACCAAGCAGACCACTATGCCTGCAGCACTGATAGTAACTACACAGAACTGTCAGTATTAATTCTAGAAACACACAAAATAACTATTGACTTTTTATCCGTGTTGCTAAACATTTAAAAATGAATACTTCTGGGAGTTTATTTAAGTCCAGTACTGGAATTGAAATTAAAAGAACATTGGTCTTTTGAAAAGAGTTTTGCTTTTCAGAAAATTCAGAAGAGTCTCCAGAAGGCCAATGAAAGTTTTTACTGACTACTTGATTTTAATGAGTACTTACAACAACATCACTGGCTGAAATACAACCCCAAACCATGACAGAAGCTCCACCAGGTTTCACAGATTCCTTTAGATATTCACCTTCCTCTGTATATACTGTCTGAATTTAAATTCCTTTCTCTATACGACCTGTTACCATTGATTTTCAGTCTGGTTCTTGTGTAATTTTGCATAGCTCAGCCTTTTCTCCCAGTTTCCATTCCTTAAGAGTCTATTCTTGATAGGCACCAATAGGCAAGCAGCTAGATAACCCGAAGGACCCGATGTGTCTCTCAGATACTGTGTCAGAAGGATTTTTTTACCATCCTTAAGGGCATGACTTACAGATGCTGTTCATCTGCTGTAGATAGCGTTTAGACCTACTACCGTTACGTTTGTCCTCCACTTGTCCAGAAGGAAAACATCTGGCTCTTTGGGAAAAAAATATGAGGAGTCGCTCAAGTCTTTTATATATTACTGTATATGTCTGCACTGTAAGCAGATATTTCCTAATTGAGTACTTTTTTTTGGAAAATTCCTTTGATCTCCTCCCAACCACAATGTTGACGTAAGAGCACATGGTCATTCAGACTAATTGCAGATGACTGCACAGCACATCCAGAGGAACAGTTAGAGCGGTACACTACAGCTCAGGCAGATGCTCCCCATCTTCCAAAGCACTAAAAGAGGTGTGGCCCCCTTTTGCATGATAAGGCAATAACCTCACAATCACAAGGCATGCTCAGTGAAATCAACTTTATGGGGAGCTATTCGGCATCTGCTCTTGCTACCCACTGACCGTGTTGAGTGTATGTTTGTGCTCCTAGTAAATTGACACATTAACTTTTAATTAGCAAGCATCCATCCAGTCTTTCGGAACACCTGCTACAATTTAGGGAAGTAGTCAACTGTGAATGTGAAGTGCACCTAATAAGTGTAAGTTATTTGATGCAAGGGGAGAATTGACCATTCAACCTTTCTTTATGGCACTAAACATCAATCAGACACTCAACAAACAAGTTAAAAATGTTATAAAAAGGGTTGAGGTGTATTCACCTGCTGCCTGGGCACCAGCGTGACTTGGGCCACCCATTGCTGCTGAGTGGCGGCGTCACTCGCCGTGATCAGCAAAGGTGACACAGGGAGTGTGGAGCGCTGAAGAGTCCTGGCAGCATAGAGGACTCCGTTGGCCTCTATCCGAAAGTCAGATGGGTTGCTGCATTCAAACTGCATCAGACCACCACGGCCACAGCTGACAAACCTCACTGCAAGAGACAGAGACAAATAGATTTGAGTTCAAAATTAGTTTAACTGTAAAACCCCAGAAAATAAAGAAGAAAGAGCTAGGGATATAGACAAAGGAGAAGGAAGACAGGCAGCCAGACAGAAGGTCCACAAAGGTTTTCTGATTCTCCTTCTCATACTCATACATTATTCACTTCAAGCTGTGCCCCAAAGGTATTGCTCAAAACAGGTGCAGCGGAGGAGAAAGATGGAAGGAGGAGGAAAAAATAACTAAAGAAAAAGAGAGGAAGAGTGCCCCTCAAGGGCTATTAATGAAAAGCCCCAAAACCCACAACAATACATTAACAGTGAGATGTATAAATTAGACTAGTCTACATGTTTCCCCGTGTTTAAGAAACTACGAGGCAAGTGCATAAACATGGTTTATTCTGCTAGTTAAATGCTATTTTCTTTCCAGCTAAAGCCATTCCATGCTGCGTTGTCCCCGATGACACACATGGAAGCCTTCTGTGGGGGACTGCAATCCTCGGAAGACAGGTGCGTGTGTTCGTGTGGGCATGTGTGCGAGCGTGTATGAGTATTTATTTTATAGGCGAGTTCACAAAAAACACACCGAGGCGTCAGACAGGTGGACTTTCGAGTCCCACAGGTGCCTCAGTGGCAGTGGTACAACATCGGTTCATGTTACAAGTGAGTGACAGTCCAGCACAACCTATGTAGCTCTTGCAGGTGCGTGCACAAGCCCATACACACAAACATACAGACATACTTCGACACTTAAGAACATCTTTGTGTGATTTCTTTGTGTATGGGTATGTTTCCCCGTTAACCCACCCCACACCCCAAACATCCCACCCCCACCCCATACTTGAAAAACAGATATATCATTTCTATGGCCGCTCTGCTGATGCTGCTTTGAATTATTAAAGCAGATGTGGAATAACTTAACAAAACCCTTGCAGGTGGGTGCCTAATCTTCCTTTGTGCCGCTTCCCTGGGGACTTGCTCATGTCTTCAGAGCATCATCTGCTCTTGGAGAGCATTGAGTTCCTCTGGGTTTTGAGGATGCAGCAGACTTGCTTAAGGTCTACTGGAAATCCCCATAAGCACACCACATCTTGCAACTATTAAATCTCTTGGTGATGACAGAAGCAAGAAGAAAAGAGAAAGAGAGAGAATTAATCAATGAGGTTGCCCGAGGAAAGTTTGAAAATTGGCATGCAGTGGAATCACATATTCATTCTTCAAAATAGGAAGAGAACATCTTTTGCAAGGACCATGCTCTGCATTCCATTACAAGCTTTTCATATCCAACAGTTCAAATAATAAAGATAAAAGTGACAGCACCTTTCTTCCATACTGGAATATACTCTCTATTGACCTTCCCCCTTCTGGTTCAATTACCCATGACCATTTGTTTTCTTCTTGCTGACATCAGATAAATGACCTTCTCCCTCTGAAGGTTTTACCTTAAAGACAGGTACACGCAAACTCAGAGCCTTCAGGCTATCATGATCCAGCCCAAGTCAGCAGCTACTCAGAGGCAGAATACAGAGTAAGAGGCTGTCAAAGTCAAAAGATTCAAAACGCTTCACACTGCGTAAGGTAGGTAGTCTCACACTGCTCTGACTGAAGTGAATTAAGAAATATATAATCCTTTTCTGCAAATGTTCGTAGATTTGATCAAATTAGCTGGTTATTTTGTTGATTAGATAATAACCTGCAATTGCAGGAACAGAGAGGCTAGTGCTTGGTTGATTATTGAAACAAACCCTCCAATATTTTTATCCACCTCTGCATTCTTTCAGCTGTACTAACTAACCATTTCCTCCCCTCCTCATTGTACTGAGTGACACTTCATTCAGGTTTTTGTCAATAAATAGGAATGACATACAAACAATGGTATGTCTAACCATAAAAGGCAATTAATAGACAACAAATGTCTATCTAGCCCAACTGGCTTCTCTCCCGCCCCCCCAAACAATACCTGACATTCATGGCCCCACTTACATATAAATACATCTAGGTGTTGCTCGCTCTCTCAGTTTGGAGGTTCATACCATATATTGCCTCCTATTTTCCATGTTCTGTCCTACTGGCACTTTTAACAATGAGTCTTTTGTAAATGTGTGCAGACATGCACTTGACAGCAGCATTTCCCCCGTGAGTTTTTTTAAGCCCAGGCCTCTTCTTGAGCTGAGCTACAGCTCCTTAACATTGCCTGAAATTTGGCCATCAGGACACCTCTGAGAGGCCCTTCAACAGTCAGGCCCCACAGCAATTGCTACAAAAACTCCCAGCAGGCACAACCATTTCCAATGATAATGAATGTGAATGTCCTGCATGTGTCTATTCATTTATCAGGCTTGCTCTGGTGGCTTATAAAACCAGAGAAATGTGTAGTGTGGCACTGCTGCTTATCTATAGCTAGGTGTGTTGGCTCCCTAAGGTACAGGGTGAAAAGAGGTCTTGGTTGCCACGCCCTAACACACATGTCATCGTGGGCACAACGATGAAGGCTGGAATTGGGCAGAAATGCCGATACAGCATGGGAGGAGGGGGGTGACTGTGGATTGGGGTTAAAAAAGATGGGGGAGCACAAGAGAGAGAGAGAGCTGGGGAAACAGGCATGTCAGCAGAAAGGCCTCTCTGACTAATGCCCTTCACCGGGGCCCAAAATTACCTCCAACTCAATGATCCCATTCACAGCTTAGATGCCATCCCCCCTCTTGCCTGACAACACAAAAACCCCGACTAACCTCTCCATAGTGCAAGAGTGCCTCTCTATTGTCTGATGAGTCACGTGACAACTCCAACTCAGACAGACACAAATAGTTGGAGAGAGAAGGGGTGGGGGTGCGGGGGGTGCACCGAGAGATGCACTTAATTTCAAACATACAATGTGAAGGCTGTGATTTCACGGAAGCAAAGAATATGTTCCACAATCTCATCTTTTGTGCCTGCCTGCCAAATGCATCGGCTGCAAGCGAGCAGGCTGAAAGTCCCTCCTAATGCGCTATAAATGTGACGCGACTGAAACTTCTCGTGTGAGATCATATCAATATGCCATCATTCATTTTATGGGAAGTGAGGTCACTGACAGTTGAGAAATACTCAGCGTAGGTGTTGCATACTGAGGTAAATGCCTCTCTGACCCAGCACTGGTAAATCTGCACCTCTGACAAAATGCATTCCTCACTAATGAATGTGACCACGTTTAGTACAGTGGCCTGCACTGGCAAGGAGACAATGTGATATGAAGCAGAGGCTTCCACTGAATGTGCCGTGAGAGACATCCATGCCAGCACCACTGTTTATAAGATCCCGTTAAACCCCCACTGAAGCTCGCTCTCTTGTACTTCAACTCAAACTGCTGTGATATTAAATTCTAAATTGTTGCAAGATTAGTTGTTGGTTTTTTTCTAATGCTATTACTCTGAAAGTGTATACTACACCTTCAAAGCTGGTAAGTAAACAAACACCACTGTGCAACTTAATACAGCTGTTTTCATATACTGAGCTCATTTGTTATTTTCGAGCCCTCCTATCGATATCTATATCTCTAGCAACATATATGTTTTATAAATTATGCCAAATGATGGCTATTTTGGATTTCTGTACTCAAAAGTACAGAAATGATTGCATCATGCAATATTAAATTCTCATAAAACAACAACTCACTCATTATATTAAAAGCTAAATATTGATTCATTTAAAAGGCACATAGAGGCCCATGGTATGTTTGTGTTTTTCCCCCCCTTTCTTTCAAAAATAGGATATTCTTCAGAGAAACCAACATGTAGCTCAAGCTTGGATCTGGGAATGATGATACTGCCTTTTGCCAGACTAAGCCCTTGAAGGCGTTTTACTAATGCATTGCACTTCAAACGCTCAAAAGCATTCCATGCATTTATAGCTAGGCCTAAAATATGTAAGGGATTTGCATGAAAAATATTGCAGTGTTTATTCTCCGTTCAGTGTCTCCAGCAATTAGGGAAACTAAAGAGGAATTGCATCAGAGCATAAACACATTTAACAAGCATCTGGCTCATTTTCCGAGCTTGATTGCAGTGACCATTCCCCTAGTATTTGGTTCATGCATATGGTTGGAGATCATTTTTTTTTCTCCCTAAAATTGCCACTTCAATTAGGGAATTATGAAGAGGCTCTCAAAAAACACACTGATACTACCTTCCCTTATCACATACACATACATATTAGTGTACACACTGACTGGGGAAGACAATATACAACGCAGGCATGCCTAATCGTTCACACTGGGGTTTTTAAGCTCTCTTGATCTAGCAATCTGGCCCTTAGGAGATGGAAACAAATTTAATTTGTTTTGATGTTCTTTCCTTCTTCTTCTTGTTTTTTTTAAAACTTGCATTAATATCACATTTGTACATTTGGTCATTTTTTCTCTAAGGTACAGCAATCCCATTTATAAACTACTGTACTCAAAGACAATTACAATGCAAGCAAACTACCCACCAGGACAAGAATCATTTCCCTTTTCTCCAGGAGTCTCAACACTTCTCCATAGTCCTGTAGGATACAGTGGTTATATTCCAGCAATGAGCCACAGGGAAACATTACCCCTCTCCACTGGCTGCCCAATGCGAACACATCAACTGCATACTTGGTACATACCCGCTGGGCTCTGACTAGGCTAAAATGCTAATCAAACGCAACCAACCACTTCCTAAAATGATCTTATTCTAGAAGAGAAAAAAGGTGGTTATTTCAAAAGAAAAATGTATGATAGTAGGTCTCTTTTGAATAAGCAATAATTAGCCTTTGAAGATGAGTAATCTCACTGGGTTAGTAGTGAAAGAGGGCAAGCAAAGGAACATCACAATTATGTCCAGGCCTTTGTTGGTAAATGAAACAATCCTGTGTTTTCCAGTACAATGACAGCCGAGCATTGTGTGGATTACCGTGTCAGTGAAACTAAGAACTGATAAGGCTAAGCTGCATCTTTCTGCAGTTATCAGTGCATAGCTACTGGGGTTTTGTCCTGCGAGTTATTGAGACAAGCAGCTTGATACTCAGCCTTTAGTATGCCATCACGCTGACCACATTACTAACGTGTCAATTACGCTTACTCATCACAATCCTTCTGAGGAAAGCTCTGTGACCCTAATGCAAATGCCCGGAGGTAAAGCTGATTGCATTGTTGTTGCATTAATAAGTCAAAAAACAAAACAACTAAAATTAGAATGGTTCTATTAAAAAAAAAAAAAAAAAAAAAAAAAAAACCATAGTTCATAGTTTCCTTCATCTTCAGCACCAAAGAACTATAATTGACACTGAAAAAGTGAACTTATAATTACTGCACACTATGATAAGGCTAAATGTTAGATACACGACCACATATTAAGAACACAGACTTCTATCTCTTAAACAAACGTCTACAATGCAGAGCCTCTCATTTAAACCAAAGTTCAGCGAAATGGGTTGTTTAAGTTTTCAATTCATGTCTGTAATAACTAACCTTTGACCTTATTGTCATTCTTGAGTCATCACCACAACTTACTTCTCCTTATAGGTACTAGCAATAGTCATTTTTTTCAATCAACAAAGGCTTTGATGACGAAGAACAGAGGATAGAAAAAGGAAGAGGGGTTAAAAAAATTAATATAAAAGGATAAACAATTTGGTCGAGGTTGACTGAGACACTGAGAAACGTTTTTGGAAATCAGATTGTGAGTAATAAGCCTAATACGCCATTTTAGGTGTTCACATGCATTAGCTTTTATTGTTTCTCTATTACAGAGGTCATTCTCTTGTGACCATACACTGCAGTAATACACAATCTAACAAATGCTCCACTGCACTCTGCATCTATCACTACTACGCCAATGTGTTGCTACGGCGCTGCTGCGTCGCATGCTTTTTCAGCTGAACAGAAAATTAATGGATCCCCGAGGCTCTGGTTGGGTGAGATATAACCATAAATATTAAACATCAGATATTGATTGCTTTCATTTATGTATCTGCTGCTATGAACTACGCAAGAACTTCAAATAAATCTTTAGGTGAGATAACTTTATCCGTTTTATTATTTTCACTTTTTTAGATTTCTTTAGATTTTGACAGACACAATTAAGATACTGTACTATTAAACCTATTAGTGAATAAGCTAAAAGAGCGAGTGGTATACAGCTTTAATTTGGTGGTTAATATTCAAAAGAGAAAAGTATAAAAGTAATGCAGTCTATTACTGAATCAGCTTATCACTATGAGCCCCGTGTCTCGGGTTTCAAGCTGAGCTGTTATTTTCTGAAGAGGCTGATCACGAGGGCCAGGCACTAAAACTGCCTTAGTGCAGCCTGTAATGTGACATTATTAGGGTCTTTTGATCTCAAAGGCACAGACTCAAAGCTATTTAATTCTTCCCCTTGATCATTCATGTCAAAACACCATCATAAAAATCAAAGAGACAAAAAAATGTAGTAGTGGCCAGTGATGAGATAACCTCTGCTGGCATGTTCAGGCTTCAGGTCTTTGAAAGATTGTTTTAATCATACCAACAAATTGGTTCCTGTCACCATTTGTTTCTGAGAGACGAAACAAAGAAATTAGCCGCAATGTTAAAACCACTGACGGGAGACAACGGCGGCCATCGTCTCGTCACAATGCAGTTTGTGAAATAAGAAATAAGAATCCGATAAGTAAGACGTCTTCGCATACACACTTAGTTGTGCAGGGAGTTAAAAAGCTAGAAAGGACTTTTACTCGGAGACAACAAACCACACTGTTAATTAAAACTTTGATTTGGACTGGACCGAGGTTGTGCAAATGAATGTTCAAGACAAGGCTATTTCCCAGCAGATTGACTGCAATTTTGATAATATTACCAGTTGTTTATTAGAATGTGATTAACTTCTGACAAATTGCCTAACCTCTCTATGTCAAGTAATGACATGGAGTTCATTTAATATAGAAAATCAGTGGACCTCGATGCTGAGACGCCTGCTTTTCAGACACTGCATGCATACTTATAGATTAATAATACTGTGTTTTAATATAGTTTTATAGGTGGCGATACACAACCAACATGAATGTCTACCCTTTTAGACGTGCGCACCATTCAGTTATTTTAAACGGAATATGTGACCTTTGACTTCTGAACGAGCTAGATCCCACTCGGCATTGTTGCCACATTGATAATATTCACCAATATTAACTTTGTGCTAGGGATGGGCGATATGGCCTAAAATCCATATCGCGATATAATTTGAAGCATGTGCGGTCACGATATATATCACGATATATTCTTTTCTTCTGTATAACGTATTTTCCACACTAAAAATCCTTTAATTTTCTCAAAAATCGAGAGTGTGCCTTATGTATGAATTCTGGTTGTGCTTACTGACCTCAAACCGATTTTGGCGTGCAGAAATCAGTTAAAAATTGTTTTAGTACAACTTTGGTAAGCTGCACAGCTTGATGGATTGTCAGAGCATTACAGCTGCCGTAGTGAGGAGCTTTGCAGAGTAATCTGGGTCCAAAACTCCGTCAGATTAAGGTCCAAAAGTCAAACGAACACTAAGAGTTAAAAACGGTCTAAATTCTTTCATCTTTAATTAAATCATCAGCGTTGCTGCTTTATCGGGTGTAACAATTAAGCTTTACATCCATGCATCCATGAAAACAGAATTTATTAAATTTAACGGAGTTAGAAGTTAACAGGAAGTTAGCTCGCTAGTTTCCACCTAAACATGACATACCATGTTCTGACTGAGAGATTTTTGAAACTAATTAAAACGTACAGCTCTGCTACCACTTCCAACATAAATGAAGACAGAAAACTAAACAGCAGTGACATTTGCAGGGTTACTGAAGTTGGACTGCCTGGTATATAATGTTGTGCTACGTGATTGCTAGCGACACAGATGAACGCCAACTCTTTTTCCCCACTGGATAAAAGTTAACGTGATGGATTCTGGTGGTTAGAGACAAATGCAATCGCATAGCAGGATGCTATACACGGGCCAAACTTTAGTCAGGAGAACAACTGAGATTATTCATCCACAATACGAGGTTAGTTATTAATATACTGCAACAACATGGGAATAGAACAGCTGCGAGAGAATTCAACATTAATGAATCAATGTTACGGAAGTGGAGGAAGGGCAGTTCTCGGCTCTTTGCTATGACTGTCGCCTGCCATAATTTGCAGATGATAATGGTTTTAGCCGCTGTGATGCTTTCGACCAAAACAGGCGCAGCTTGATGACATCATCAGCATGCGCTATCGCGATAGAGCGATATAGTCAAAATCTCTATCGTTGGCCAAATTTATATCGTTTCTATCGTATATCGTTTATATGGCCCACCCCTACTTTGTGCCATTGATGATAAATGAAAAGTTTAAAAACTAAAGACAAGATGGAAGAAACACCCTTCATGTTATGAGTGCTAATGTTGCACCAGAACCAAGAAGGCACTCTGGAACTTCTCTGATAGCAATGCACATTCGGAAAGCTGCATATAATCTGAGTCTGAATCCAAGGTAACTACAAATAACTAGATATAACAGATAGTGAAACGCTTGTGTTTTGTGTGTCTGACAGAAAAAAGAAAGATATATCAGAATATTGGCTTTTTAAAACACCAAACATTAGTATCGGCCTTAAAAATCTTATACTGGCAAAGCCAATGCTGGTCATTTTTATGTGAAAGCTCCAATACAAGTCTTTCTAGATTGAAGTATCAATTCTATGGTAAGAAAATATGATATTGCACATATGTGACAGTTCTCTCTGTCCCAGGTATGTCTAAGTGCATATTAACATGAAAATGACCAATGCCTGTGTGATGACAGGAGCGTGGTGAAGCAATCTTACGTTTCCCGTGTCTGCAAAGAGCCTAACAAAATGGAATGAATAATACTTCGATTCAGAAGCACTACTTCCCATCTGTTTGTTGACTCATAATTGCACATTTACAAGTGAGTGGAAGTCAAGCAGACTTTTAAAGTGGGTGGAATAAAAAAAACAACATCCTGTATACTGGAAAACAACAGTAGAAAAATGTACAAGGCATAATAGGGAAGCCAGGTTTATTTCTGTGTGCACCATACATACAAAGGAATTTGATTTCTTTCACCTTCTTTCAGCTTTTTTTCCCTGGATGTGTTTTCGTGCTTGACTAATCTCAAGCACAAATGGCATCCTAAAGTCGACCCGATGTTTCTTTTTTTAGCTTTGCTTTTTGTGTAAGGACAGAATAGGACATTTAGGGGTTTTTTGGAGTGCAGGGAGATCAAATGTCTCCCAAGCATTTGCAGAAATGCCCATTATAGCTTCAACTTATGCTGAGAGCTAATCCACCATGATCAACTCCAGTTCAAGGACTGATTCTGAATATAAAGTACATATCTTTATTTTAACAATTTTCTCAGCAATGATGACTCAATATTAATCAACAAAAAAGTGATAGCTAATAAAAAAAAGGCTGCATTTTTTTTCATTACAACGTCTCTGCCTTCACGGGGAATAAAGCCTGTGCCTACTTTGCATAGCTCTGTTGTCAATCAAACCCATGCAAATGACTAGTTCAGGTAAAGACTGTTACAGTCCACTGCATCCAATTACAAACCTAACCACACACACAAACATGTCATTTTTGTTCACTTTTTTGATTTTTCTTCTTAAGATTCACACCAAAAAAAAAGTATGCTTACACATTCTCACATATACTGTTTCCCTTTATCCATGTGCATGCTCACAACAGTCCAGCGCAGCAAGTTGGGGGATTTTATACAACAGAGAGTGCCTGTAAATGGATGGATATGATTTACTTACCTGCAGAATATCATGTAAAATAAAAGCTGTTGGGGGAAAAAAATGCGTGGGGATATGGGACCAGTTCCGGGGCCATTATGTCACGTATAGCACAGTCACAAGTTCATGCTGAGCTTTCGAGAACAAAGCTAATGGAATTCCTGCTTCTCTGCCTTTGCTGTGTAGAAGTCAGGGCACAGGGAGAAACAAGGAGAATGCATGTGAATCTGCTTTGGCTGGGAAACAAAGCAGCAGACAAAGGAAGATGAGGCTGACAGCTTCTGGAGTAGACTATTGTATTGTAAGATCGAGGCTGCTTCTGCATCTCTCTCGAAGAAAGAAAGATGAATTACTGAGTCATCCACACAGGAAAAAAAATACGTATGCATCAATATAAACTGTAAAAAAAATATGCATTAATCAGCTGAAATGTTGCTATAGGGATGGAATGTGGATTTTTACATTTCAAAGCAAAAATATTAGAGTAGGAGAAAAGGAGCTGAGAGAAAAAAAAAATCACTCTGCCAAAAAGGCCACAAGGACATTTAAATGCTTCCCTTTCAACCTAAACAAAGCAAATGAGTCATCGTGGTAGGCAGACCATTACAGTCACAGCTACCAACCATTATCCTCATTTTACTCACTTGCCCTATGCCACACACCATGAGACACTTGGAAATCTCTCTCTCCCTCGCTCTCCGAAACCCTTTCACGTGAACAAAAACAAAGCAACGTGATTTTGAAAATCTCGGCACTGTGGAGTTAGCGTGCATCTTCTGAAACGCTGGGTAGAAGAGACAACGTAAAAACAAAAATTAACCATCAAAACAATGACAGGAAGAGAAAAAAAATCCTGTAAGGACCGAAATTCTTCAAAGACAGGGATTACTGCCACTGCCAATATACAGAGTGTGCACGTTTGCAATTGGTACATTTGAATCAATACGTGTCAAATTCTGCTTGAAACACAATTAGCCCGTGTTTAAAGAAAAAGACGGAAAATACACAGAAGGAAGATTAAAGGTAAGTCCAATGTTCCCCTCAAAAGCTTGCACGTCAACACATGACAGCTTGTTATTTGCTGCACCAGTCGAAGAAAGCAAACAGCGAGGAAACCATGCATTTGTATGAATTTACAAACAGTGTCTTAGTGTGTCAACTGAGCTTATCCTTTTGCACTGTTTCTTTTGGTTCCTGGGGATATCAAGCCACAACTGAGATGGTGAATGCGTGCAACTTCTTTTGACCTGACTGAACCTTCGCACCCCCACACTCAGTTTGAGCTCAAAGAGATCAGCTAAGTGGAATGGAGTGGAGTGTGGGGGTGGTTGGGTGCTGTTATTCTACGGCTGCATCAGCCACAAGCCTTTACTGCGAGGCAATTAACATCCATCTCAAATCTTTATCTCAAAGCTGAATTTAAGTTTATTTGAGTTAGAATATAGAGGATGAAAATAAAAAAACTTGGATCAAACACACACTTAGATCAAAGCGGATAAAAAAGGTGCAGGAAGAAGAAAATCTTAGAAACCTGTCCTTTGTGCGAACAAGGAGTTTAAAATAAGGCAATTTACAAGAGCAAAATGACTGTGTGGATGCAAATATACATTTGGGCATTAACAAACATGCACAAAAACAAGCAGGTGACAGCATAATTCATACACTGACAAGATCAAAAACAGAAGAGAAGCAAAAAAAAAAAGCACGACAACCTTAAAATGAGCTGCCGAACTGGCCATTTTCTACAAATCCCGAAAGACACAGATCATCTGACTCATACTGTGCAACAAGCTTTTTATTGGCGATTCCACAGTTTCATTACATCAGTGGAAATACACCTCTGTTTTAAAGTAGTCTGCCAAAAGTTTACTTTAAAATGAACTTCTCTGTGGAGAAACAGTTTCTTGGCGTGATCTCTTGAACTGATTTTGTGTATTAGTCAAAGTGTCGTTTTCTGTAATGCTGTAATTGTTTTAAATGGATATTAAAAAGATTAAAGAAAAATATGTGGCGATCGTGCAGATATTTAACTCTTTCTAATATAGCAATTTTTTTTAAATTGTTGATTTTTAAAATATGATTTGCAAGCAAACCACCCAAGCAATGCTGCCACCAGTTGTTTGTCTCATTTAAGTAGAAAGTCGGTATGTTGCGCGCAAGCGGTTTGGGTAGAATTCAGAATTTATTGAATTTTTTTTTTTTTTTTTGGTCTTTATTGCAGACGTTTAGCCTCTGTCGCTCAATGTGGCACCAATTTGTAAAAGAGACACATCTTTCTGTTGGAGCTGCTCACTTTCATATGCATGACTTTTTCTCTTTTTTTTCTGGGCAGAAGCAATTTAACACAATCCAGTCTAGAAAATTGACATGCTGCATTGGAGTCTTCACATTATTCAGCAAGAGCAAGATTAAACCTACCAAAAAAAAAAAAAAAAAGAGTCTAATTCAAAAAAAGTTTTCCATTCCAAAAAGCCTGTTGATCAGACAACGTGTGCCCATTTTAACAACGTGTAGACATGAAGACGTGTACGCTTCCACAGTTTCCTCCCCCTACTGTGCGCAAAAAAATCTGTTTTGCAAATCACAGATATGAATTCATATTCGAAGTCCCTCCGTGGTAACAGTTGCTCGGTGCAAATGCAACATCAGGTGTGAACAATTAGTCCTGGCATCGGTCCAGCACAAGGAAGTGTCTCCTCTCACAAGCATTATCCATGTTAGGGGAACAGTTGAACATTAACATGTGGGGAGCATGTCTGTGAACTGGACTCTGTGAGACGAGAGCCCTCTTTTTTCTTTTTTTTTTTACTCCCATGCAATCAGCTGAACTAAGTGGGTTAAAAAAAAAAAAGAATCTGTGCAGCTGTGCTTTATTACACACACAATGACTCCCAGATTAGGGAAGCTGGAAGTAGCGAGGAAGGGAATAGATGATCAAGGGAGAGGAGGAAAGGGAGCTACAAACACATCTGTCCTCAGTTTGTCTGCAGCTAAAACACCACACCGCAAGCACGGCCATGTACAAATCTGTCTTCGCTTGGAAAGGCCGCCTGCGGAAATGTTTCCAGACCTCGGGTTTTTAATACGAGGACTCGTGGGAATACTCTGTTGCCTCATGGTGATAGCGATGTTCGTCAGGGTCACACTAACATCGAGAGCGGTGGCACAAACAAGCAGGTGGCACAAACATGTGAATCACTGCAGACAGCTCC
This sequence comes from Pundamilia nyererei, assembly GCF_000239375.1. Taxonomy (NCBI): domain Eukaryota; kingdom Metazoa; phylum Chordata; class Actinopteri; order Cichliformes; family Cichlidae; genus Pundamilia; species Pundamilia nyererei. The sequence goes on from NW_005187405.1 coordinate 6,773,567, forward strand.
TCACACCGCCGGCCAGTCTCTGCATGTGTATCACATATCGTTGCCCAGAGTTTTACAGCGAATGACGAGCGCTGTTTCCCTGCTTTTTTTCCTTCATGCGCCCATTATTTAAAAGTAAGGGAAAAAGCAGCCTGATTTGTCAGCACAATTCTTTTGTTTGGGCTTTTTCTTTCTTATTTCTGTGCGTTGCAAATGTGAAATATGGTTTTCAAACTTTAAGCATGCAATGCTGCCTCCACGTGAGTCACGCTAACAGACCCGGAGACACAGAGAGCGAGATACATAGAGGAGAGGGAGAGAAGAGAGGTGCTATGTTTGGTTGGTGCTGTCCGATTATTCTGCTTCACTGGAACCTCTCGGGCAGGAAAAAAATAAAAAATAAATAAATTTTAAAAATGCCGGTTTACAGAGTGTTATACCAGCCGAGGCAAGATTCACCAAGAAAACATCCCGCTGTCATTAGAGCTTACTGAAAAGCCTTTCTATCTCCCTTAGAAGAGCTTACGCATAGAAAGTGATTAAACATCAAACCACACTGTTGCACCCTAATCCAACGCCAAATTCCTGATGTGTTCCGCTGTTTGTCTTGCTTTCTTCCTTTATGTATTCATTTGAAAAGACAAACTAATACACATTGAATCCTGTGCTTGAGAAGTTCTGGTAAGACTTTTTTAAAGGAGAATTACAACTTACTTAACAAAAAAGGTATTCTTTTGGGGGTGTTTTTTGGTTTTGTTTATTAAGAACACTGGTCCACTTTTTCATTACTTGGAAAAGGCCAAAGTCGGATCACGTTGGCAGGAACTGGCCAGCAGGCACATGACGCGGGCGCGATACAGCACTGCTTCTTTGTTGGAAATATGTGTCGGAATTAAATTGTTCCAGGTGGGGTCCTGTTTTCTTTAAAACTCCTCCGATAGGCCTGCAGGTACGAGAATAGCAGTTCTCAAGACTGAAAATTGATCCTACTTTTTAAAGCACATGAGCAGACCAAGAGGAGTGATGGGGTTGCATCTCGTGGTGTGTGGCTGATTTTATTGCTCGCACTGTTTCTCATCTAGGGCTGTTCTCCTCAATTATCCACATGCCTCTGATTCACTGGAGTGGGCACAGGAATTAAGTTTTTTTCTTTTATTTTTTTTTACGAGTTTAATCTCATTACTTTCATTGGCTGATAACACTCTCTGGTAGAAGTAAGCTTATTATTTATTGTTTTGAACAAAGTATCTGCGCAAAATGTGTGACCACCCTCGGATGAATACAGGGATTCGGACAAGCAGTCCAGGGGTGATAACAATAAACTTTTATTTATTTTTTCATATCTTATGTGGTCGGGGTATGGCACAGCTGCTTATGAACTAATATGATCTCCTGTGCTACTCAATTTTCTCTAGGACCACACAGGACAGATGCGGCAATATACATGGACACTCAAGATGTACAGCCTAATAACTCATATTATATGAATTCAATAGCACATGTCTATGGCGCTGCATGGTTGTTGATAGGAGCACTAAAACAAACTTTAATAGCTCAGTTTGTTAGGCCCGCTAATGATCAGCAGTGATGACATTTGAGCTGTAACTCACTGTCCATCTCCACCTCAATGCCAGAGCAGACTATAATTCTCATTCTAACACTATACATGGGTGTCGAAGAGATGCTCCACCAAAGCAGAGCACGCATAAATAACTTTCTGCTGACATTTTTACAGTCTCAACAGCTCTGTGACGTCACCACAGTCTTTGTGGAGCCCTAAAGCTCACCACAGTATCTGATTCACCAGCTCTTGTTTTTGAACGAAAGCAGAACACTGGATACTTTGGAAGGTTATTCATCAGCATGCGAATTGGCATCTGCGGGCAAAAAAAAATTTGTTAGCAAAGGTAGGGCTTTGGCAATGCAGCAAAATACAGCAAACATGTCATGCTATGAGATCACAGACTGCTGGCCAGCTGTGTCTGTTGATGCAGTGGAAACCTTTTAAGCTCCTGCAGCATATGGTTTGAATCATGCACATCAGAGTCAGACTGAGTTTTTAAAAACAAGCAAAAGGTCCCGCATATTTGCAAATGCTGAATTAATTAAAAAAACTGAAGAACAAATTTCAAATGGATCTTGATGTGCAGAAATGCTGACAGCGTACTTGTGTTACCAAAAGAAAAACACTTAGCCGGCTGTTTCATGGGCGTCCAGCAAATGTTTTAAATTAAAATCTAGATAGCTATTGACAGTGAGCATCGCTCGGTTTGACCCTTTAAGCAGCAACATGCATTTTCCACCTCTAAAAATACTTTTAAGCTGGAACAGCTCAGGTGAAATCAGACTGGTTCAAATTAAATACTGTAAACCGCAAACTCTTTCTATCAGCACAGGAAAGCATTGTGCGTGTAGCCATAACATGCTAGACTACAGGCTACAATGCCCGCCATCGCCTGCACATTTTCAGTAGTAGACACACATTAACAACAACTGCCAATCACGCAGATGCAAAACTTTAGTTTATTGAGTGCGAAGGCCGTCCTTTCTTTGAAAGGCATTATGCTGTTTTTCAAGCGCATTACTGCACTGAGAGAAAAGAAAATCAACATAAAAGCAGAGAATAAAAAGACAACACTGAGAACCATTGAGTCCAGCTGTGTAACTTGCATTACTAAAGTGTCAACCAGGGGGCTGTTAAAATCATTAACACTGCACACAAAAGGCAGGAGGGGAAGAGCAACAGGATTTTTTTAATGACTGATTAAACAAACACAGCAAAATAGTAACTGATGAGTCGCTTATTGAAGACATTCAAAACTACTTTGGAGTATGACATCGGCCTAATGGGTCAGCTCCTTTTTCTAAATACATCAGGCGCTTTTATACCCCTTTTTTCTCATACAATTCAGCTTTATATAGAGAGAGAGATATCAATTAAAATTCTTGAACAGTGGAGACAGTCAGTTGTTATTATGTTTATTCCCCTTGTAGCTGACAAAATGGTCTCCTTGGTGCGAAATCTAAAACCTCTAAGGCCAGAAACGGTTAGTTGATATACTCGGATACAGTCTGGGAAAGGGCGTTGTCCATGAACCTCAGCGCGTTGCTTCATCTTACATTACACATCCCCCCCACCATCCTTTGTGCACAGGGACAATAACAGCATTTGAGCGGAGGGCATCGGAGGGATGTCGAGGGGAGATCCAGTTACCTTCCCAACCACTACCTTAGCAACATACGGAAGAAGTTCAGTTGCATGACAACAGGTATAGCTTACTTTATGTGTATCTGTGCTACTTCACAGCTCGAGGGGCTTTTTGTCCAGCAATTTTTACCAAAAAAAACCCCAAAAGCCCTGCAAAAATCCAGTGACAAATGTATAATAACTACTTTAACATGCAAGCAAGTATATGGCTTATCAGCAAACTCACAAAAATCAAAGCACTAACGCACTAACGCTCCTTGTGTTTGTAGAAATCTAATAGTATCACCTCTCTCATTTGTGCACTCATTTACATAATGTGGGTGTAGAGAGGTCAAAGATCACCCCCATAACAAATCCCTTTCAGGAAGAACACACAATGGGCAGGAGCTGAATGCTTTGAGCCTAGCAGCAAAGGGGAAAGTAGCTCCTCCCTCGGCGCTGCGTTCCTTCAGCTCTCTCTATTATAACCCCTTATATTAACCATTTGAAAAGTATCTTACATGCTGCATTGTAACCTGAAGCAGTCCGTTGCATATTACTTTTTGGCCAAACAAGAAGAGCAGAGGGAACGAGACAGCAAGACGTGCTACAAAGGCATTGTGAAGCAAAGAGAAAGAGGAGGGGGTAAAAGTAGTCCTCTGCTTGTAGGTGTTTTATTGTATCCTGGCCCATTGCAGAAACTGCAGGGCTTCTTTCAGCTGTCACATTAAAAGACCCATCCATCAGAAAAAGAGCAGACACTTTCCACTGTGCTGGCCAACACTTTTTAAACCAGCTAGTGTGAATAAGATTTCCATTGGCACTCATTATAGCCAGCATACAGGCAAGGCTAACATTCCACTGAAAGAAAACAATTAAATTATAGACATGGTGAGTGGGGGATTGTTGCACACTAAACAAGCATAGCGGAGACTTGACTTTCTCCAGAATACAACCCACCTAAAAATGTAGGTTCATTCAGCACTGTCGTTAGCGCACGGCGTAATAAGAGCTAGAAATACGATTTCATCCTCAAGTTAGTCTGAGGGCGGCTGCTTCGGAAACCTAACAATTAAATATCGTGACTTCTGTCAAAATAACAGCAGACGCATTAAAGTGTCAGCAGCTGCGATGTTTGAAGATAATGTGTTGCGTTTCGAGCTGGTGTTTTTATGCGAAAGGAGGTTAACGTGACAGCTGTAGCAACCCGGGATAACGGGAAGACCTGTAAGCACAAACATTTGCCTTTTGACCTCACTGGAATCCACATTAGGAGGTCATCTGCATCATAGATCCCCTCACCCCCACCCCTTGCAGATCAATGGCAGCTGTGAAGTGCATTTTATAGGCCAAACAAAAACCAGAGTTAGGATTTTATTAGCGCTTACAACAAATTACATTTTTATTCTCATCGCAATACGAACAAAAGTAGAAATTTTACTTTATTTACGTGCGGCATGGATTTACACTCAGCTTTCAAAAACTACATAATGTTCAATAAAAGTTTGAATATAATTAGTCCATTAATTATTAAGTGAGCATAGGCTAATCCTTGTTTGAGATCCTTGTTAGCAGTATTGCATATTGATCCAGATATACGCAGAAGCTCTAAAACAGATATACATACTTCAGTATTTACTTTGAGCCATATTGTCATTGCTAAAAATATACAAAGCTAACTAACGCTTGGGAGTCACCTCAAATCGTGCCAGTTTATTGTCTAAAGCGGGGGTTTGATGTTGTCGTGCATGAACAATATGACAGTAACACTATGCCTGACTGTGCGCCTGGAGTAAATTAAATTACCATCCATCTCATGACATGGTTTCACAGAACCAAGTACACATTTGCATATATTTACTAAGAAAGAGACAATAATAGACAAATGATGTGAGTGGTAATATGAGAAGCCTCCTTTTTGTACCACAAATCCATCAGGTTATCATCACCGGGATCGTTTGTTTTCTTCCATGAAATACTAAAATGTCTGATGTTGTCCTTGCAAATGTCTCTTTCAATCCAGTCAGAGTCTTCTGCTCAAATAGACCAGTGGGAGCTGAGCTTTTAAGATCCATGTAGCATATGGAACACACTAAACTGAGAGGGAGTGGCGCCCATGGGTTAGATTTAAACATGGACAGACAGCTGGTGCTGTGAGCTAAGACAGCAGAGAATTTGTATGGAATTCAATTCCTCCTCTTTTACGGCTGTGGAATTGTGGGCAAATTGTGAAGCTCCTCTGTTAAGAACATTAAAGGGTTTTTTATGAGCCTGCTTGCAGAGAATGGGTCATTTTAATGAGGGGGTAATGTCCAGTCCATGCTCCTCGTCGCTTTAACTGCACGCTGCCTCAAAGCACACGTTGGACCTTCAGCCACATCAGGGACATCTGGCCCCTCCATCTACAAACATGGCCCTTAATGGGCAATTACAAAGTCCAGAGTCTGGGAATATGCTTCGATTTATAGTTCCAATGCATCCAAACCCAGAATCCTCTGTCTATCATGACCACATTAGGTTACATGAGACAGGAGGCCCATCAGACCTAATAAGCCTTATCCTTTCCAGAAGATGGCCATTAAACTCCCTCCTACTATGCCAGCACAGCCATCAGCACCCAGTCTAGTAAATTAAACAAATGAATGGCGTCCCCAGTATTACAATTAAAGCATTGAATAACATCAAACAATGAAGCTCATTGACGATCTACACTCCATGAAGAGAATTAGATAAGTCAGTTATAAATCACTTATAGGGAAGACGCTCAGTGCGTACATTTTCTTTCAGTCTTTTAATGTCAGGCTCATATTCAGTCCTGATTAATGCCTGAATGTTAGCTTTCAGGAAGGGAGGGTGTGAGAGAGGCAGCTTGCACAGCACCATTTCAGTTGCCCCAAACAACCTGTGGCTTTTGCCAAGTTGAGCCCTCTTAATTTAAGTTCCTCTCTTCTTATTTCACTCTGCCTACGTCCTTTTTTCAGTTGGGGGTCTCCTGTTTTTATTAAATCCCCTCCCCTCCCTTTCGTTACAAACACAACCATGTTATCCATGTCAAATCCATTGGAGTCAGCCTGGGGAAGTCAATATGGAGCCAATAGATTATGCGCTTTTTATTAAATGCTGAGGCAGACTTTGCCGAGAGTATGACAGAAAGCTTTAAATAACTAACTTTTTAAAGGCAAGAGTTTTTAGTGGAAGGAAAAAAGATTTTTTGATATAAAAAAGTGCAGTGTATACAATACACAGTGAGCCAAGAGCTTAATGAAAAGTTGGGGGGGAAATGAGTTGTAGTAAACTCTGAAACAATGAGGGATTTTTGTAAGGACCAGAGAAAATTAATGAAATGCAAGCAAATAACAGAAAAAAATGTTGGTCAGATTCTTTAGTCCTCCAGAGTAGATGCAAAAACAGAAATGATACATGTATGAAATATCAATTTGGTGAAAAACCAAAATTATGGCAAAAACACAAACAGCATCAAGCCTCGTTTTCCACCGTCTTATTTCTTTTAGCAATTAACACCTGCCAACAGCCTTTCACCCTCCTGTCCTGAGCCGCAGGTGTGAGGAGACCAATGTGTGACCTGATGAAAGGCACACTGCCAGTCTAGTGGCAAACAGTCATTTCCCCTCACTGATAGGCCACTCTTAATTTAGAGCAGCCTAAGGAGGTGTTCTTAGTCACCACCACACACACACACCGACACTCACCGGCACGACACTAAAAATAAACCATTACCACCAGCACGGCCCACAAGTCGCACATCAACCACGGCAAACCAGCTATTCCCTGCCTGATAAGATAGTGCGTCCTGAAATTAAACACAGGCAGAAAAAGGACAGACAAAGGGGTGAACATGGGTGTCACAGGTGAAAGTATAAATCACCACCTGTACAGGACTATTGCTCCTACTCTTCGCACTGCTCACCCAATGGCCGGAACCCTGGAAGTGACAGTGAATACTAACAATGCGAGCTTGTGTCTCACGGGCCTCCGTACAGCAGGCGCAGAGTAGAATCATAAATGAGCGACTTTGACAGAAAACAGCATTGGCTTATAGAAAGAAAAGGGGGTGAAGGATGAGCAGCAGAGGACGCAATGAATTTAGAGGTTGGGGGATTTTTTGATATGACAGGGGGTAGTTATTTGCTGGCAGCAGCAAGCCCTTTACCAACAAAGGGCCTTTCATATTTCCTGTGAACAGAGACAGAGACTCCCATTAATCCCAAAGGGAGGGCTCATCGCATGCTTCTAGTCCGCACATAAATTACTTTTCTTATACCCTTCCTCCTGTTACTTCTCACTGTTTAGAGCATCACGACAAACGAAAGAAAACAGAAGTTGGCTCCGCATCTTTTATGTTTGAGGCCACTCTTAAAAATAACTGTTATGTTAGCGCTAACTCATACCACATGTGCCAACGTTTGCCACGTTTCAAGCCGCAGCCAGGAAACTGTGGCTACCCCACTCTCTGCGTGACTCTCCTCATTTCTGTCTCTCTTTCTGGTACGGGAAGAGTGAAAGAATTCTGCCCAGCTGTCACGTTTTCCAGCAGATGAAACCCCCCTCTGACGGGCAGAGAAAATGCCAATCCCCACTTAGCCAGCACAGAATGGAATTTAACGGTGGTGCACAGGCGCATGTATACACATGCTCAGACCCCTTGTTGGTCTGGTAGAGGCCATGATAAGCAACTAGGGAACCACCGTTTTCACCTGTGGGGCAATCTTAGCAATGGATCTGCTAGAAGTGGATAGCAGTGAAATGGACATTGATATGAAATGAAAAAACGAACATCAATGCATGCCACCTGTGTCTCAACTGCCTTGTTTAAAAAAAAACCCACAAATCAACACAAATCAATTGCATTTTCCAAGCACACTGCAGCAGGACATATAAATGAAACCCAGGGTTTAGGCGGCGCAAAGGCTAGACGCTTTCTGTGACCGGTATTCATAGAATGCTGCTCAGAGGTTTTTAAATACCTACAAAGATGCTTTGGTTGTTAGTCTCACTGTCTGTAAAAAAGCAACACCAGCCACACTGTTGCTGTGAGACTAAGTGTTGCTGAAATTTGTACGAATCTTCTTTATAACACCGTGATTTGCTGACATCATCAGGCAATTCATTTATGCAGCTCTCCTTTAGAAACGGCATCACTCTAAATATAACGTCTAAATTCTCATATCCTAATAGCAGCTGCATGCTTGCATGCACTATATGCATAGTCTAAATTCTGAAAAACATAAGTGCATTTAATTGAATGCTTTTTTTTTGGTCTATGGAAAAGCCTCAGAGTGCAAAACTTCAATATATTGTAATTCCGAAGATGTTTGCGACTGTGTTGACAGTCAAAATTAAATAAAACTAATACACAGCACTGACACTCATAAATAAATATTCTCCTCCAATTAACTACCCAATCATTCAGCGGATGCATAATGAACAATATGTGCCAGTGTTGCCCACTACAGTCACTCTGCACAGAATAAGCCTGGTAAATGCAGAACAAAGCCTTGTTTGTGTGTCTGACCTCAGCTCTCCAAGACAACACATTCTTGGTAGGACAGAGGGGAAACATTCAAATGGGTTCACCGCAGTTGTTTTTCCGCTATTTATCCAATAAGATCTCCTTTAAAAGACAAGCTGTGTGTGTGTGTGTGTGTCCTGTGAGGAGAAGGGCGGGGGAGGAGACAGCAGCTTTAAACAAACACTAAGTACTGACTTAATATGCCATGTCAACCTGATGTTCTATGCTCTTGGTAAATCATCAACAGCTATCTGTTGTTTAAAAAAAGTTCTTTGTTTACTCTTTGAAAGGATAATCAGTGGAACAGTGTTTTTGCAAAATCACCACACCATCATTGCTCCACAAAGGAGTGATGTGAGTGAATGCTAATTTCTCATTTCCGGTAAAAACTTGACTCAAACACTAATAATGACAAATGGACTAAGGTGGCCAGCTAGTGTTCGGACTGTGTGTTCCTGACTGACAGCCCTATCAACCACCAACCGAGATTAGAAATGGCAAACTCCATGAGAGCAGAACATGATAAGTTAAAAGGTTACAAACGGCCAAAAGCGCCAGGGCTGCATAGTTCAAATAAACATCGCTTTCATTTTATTAAAGCGACATTATTTACAATACAGGGCAAAAGTCTGAAGTCAGATAGGTGCTGCAATTTATTGAGAAAAAACATAAAAACAAAACAAAAACAGCGCGTGTACAAATCTACAGAGCTTGAAAGTCAATGTTTGGTATGGTCACCTTTTTACTTCAACACAAGCTTGATCTTAAGCACCTCTTGTTTTTTCCTTAAGTAGTCTTTGGGATTAGTTTTCCGAACTTCCTGAATGACATTCAAAGAGCTCTTCTCTGGATGTTGGCTGCCTTTTGTTCTGTTCTTTGTTAAGATGACCCCACACTGCTTCAATAACGCTGAGGTCCATTGTGGGTTTTTCTATCCAGCTATGCCTTTACTGCATTGGAAGTGCGTTTGGGATTATTGTCATGTGGAAAAGTGAAGCCAATCAGACACTTTCCAGGTGGTACTGAATGGCGGATCAAAATCTCGATGTACTTTTCTGCATTCATAATTCGTCAGTTTTGACAAGATCTCCAACGCCGTGTTTTACAGAAGATTGTACCTCCCGCTGTTGTACCTCTCTCCTGACCTGCTTCGTACATAGTGACGGCAATTTAAACCAAAAACTTTCATAAGACCTGTTGCCACTAATTTTCAGCCCAGCTTTTGTGCCATTTGGCATACTTTAGCCTTTTTATTCCTCTTTCCCTTACTTAGAAATAGCTTCTTATAAGCCACTCTTTCACTCAGACCATTTGTGAAGAGCAAGTGGGGGGTAACTAAATGGTCAAATGCATCTTTCAGGTCCTGTGTCAGGTCTTTGCTGTATTTTTCCTATTTCTTAAGGACATGAATTTCAGATACTGTGACAGGCTGCTGGCTTTTGTTTTTCCATGAACGATCCAGTATTAAGTAGCTGGACAATTAAAAAAACAGTCATCTGAAAAAGGTTAGGTAAAAGAATTGGACTGAAAATGAGTGAAACAGCAGCCAAAGTTGAATAAACCCAAATGTAAAAGACTTTCAGAAAACCTTGAGAAATGCTTATTCAGAACCACTTTAAAACATCAGAAGTAAAATATAATCAGCCATGAGGGGTGGCTCAAGACTTTTGCACAATACTTACTCTTCTTTCTGACAAATTTCATGGCTTTTTTTTTTTTTTAAGAAATGCCCTAAAGAAGAAATGCTTTAAAGAAGTGCTGCAATCGGTCACAGACTGCAAAATGTCCCACATTCTGAGGCGGCCCCTGTGCAAAGACGCCGCCTGGATTGAAAATGTTAGGATGTTACAGCTTATTCCCGTCTCTATATCTGTATCTGCGACTGAAAGGGCACAGGCAACTCACACCTCCAAGAGAAATGAGGAGAAAGTAAAAAGGTTATGAGTGATGTTGCAAAACTCTCTCGCCACTGTGTTTTCAACACACATTGTAAATTTCAAATAAATACACGCTGAAATTCAGCCAGATATATTTTTTTGGGCTTTACTTTTTCATTTCCAGCATTTTGTGCTCCTCCTCTTTTGTAACTGAACTGTGTGTGAACCTGAGATTTAGGTGACAGCCATGCTTAGCTACAGTGTGATCATACCCTAAGTGCATGTTTTTCCATCAGCTGCCACCCACTTGTCTGCAGCACCAGCTCGACGTATAAGCTCTTGCGATATGGAGCTTTTCAGGTCCAAAATACACACTCCCACTCATACCCACCCCTGCTACCCACAGGCCAAGATAATATTTTTTTCCAGTTTTATACTGTACATTTTGATAAACAGTCCATTTAAGCACAAAAACAAGCCCCACCAGCGTAACGCATAAGTAGACACTGCACTCACCAACAGCACGCTCAAGCACGCAATTCTCATGCATTAGTCCTTTTACCTCAACCTATATCTATTTTCCTACAAACAAACAAACACTTGAAAAAATATCAGCCCTCCTTGGAGGATGGTGCAAGTAGCATAATTTTACTGATTCTCTAAATTGGACTATAGTGAAGCACGCACGCAATATCTGAGGTACATATGTGAACGAAACAAATGCACGATATTAAAATTGCCCTTATTTTAAACCGCACTGAGAAAGTTGTCTAATAACTAAAATACATTTATGGGACAAGTCTCTTGTTTTTATCTATTTCCTTTTCCCCTGGGATGTAATTGCAGACCTATATAAAAACAATGCATCACAGAGCTTCTCTACACTATAAAACCGGTTTTAGTTGAATCCAGTAAGATAACAGGTATGATTATGAACACAAAACCAGCGGGGCTGTAAAACAAAATAACATCATAGCATGTTGATCCAATATAAATGCATCCCTCCCCCAAGATTTTACAGGCTGGGAGCTCAGAGGGAGGACAGGGCTGAAATAACATGTACTCAATCTTCTCTATTCACAGCTCTGGTTCGCCACAGTCCACACAAACATTCTTTACATGCTTCATTTTATTCAAATGGTTTTTCTGCCTGTTAGATTACCCCATTGTCTTTCAGCCGCAATAAAGCATAAGCAAGTGAAGACAAAAAACAAAAAACCAAAGAAGAAAGATTTGTGATTGAAATAAAACTCCAAGGTCCTTCAAATTATCTTTGCAGAAAGGCTCGCAAGTGGCTCTGAATCCATCAGATAATAATGACCTCAGTTTAAGATTGGCTGCTGTAATGTGTTTTGTGCTCCAAGTTTTAATCCTCCATGGAGTCTGCACATTACATACCCCGATCTCTCCCCAGACATATTCATAGAAGCACTGTGATTTTGTGTAATTCTAGCTGTATGTGCTCTCGCTGTCTAATTTATTTGAAAACAATTGGTCAAACGCTGTTTAAAAAAAATACAGTAATGATTTAAATGAAAGCAAAAAACGAATAAAAAAAAATCTGGAGAATAAAGCTGCCCCCTCGGTTCGATACAAAGCTCGGCTCCTTAATAAGCACATTTTATTTTCCCTTCTGGGTGTGGGTCCCTCTATCACTAGTGACAGGCGTGAAAGGTCAATAACCTTGGCTCATAGCCCTCGTATGGTTAGCAGTGCCGCGAATTAATGGTTCAAGGCGTTATTCCAAACTCTTCAAGTCAGCCAAAGGAAGCTTATCTTCTTCAAAGGTCACAACATTTAGATCACTTAGTGTGACAGCGAAGAACTGACACAGGACCTATATACAGTAAGACCGAGCATATTCTATTTGTGAGAAATCAGATGGAAAGTAGGTGGGATGTTGTTCAGCATCTTCAAATCCAGGCCATACAAAGTGTAACGCCTTCTGGTACTCTATCTAAAAAGCTAATGAGGGGCTTCTATTGTGTTTTCAATGAATGTTCAGTTCGTCAAAGTTCAATTTTATTGAGCAATAGTTCAACTCACTACTTTCTGATCTTTAGAAATATACACAAAGGGGAAAAGATAAAGAGCAGAGACGTGCAATTCTCTCGACCAATTCTGACTTTTTCGAATCCACATTCACAGCATACAGTGATTTCTTAAACTTCTTTAAGGCCTTATTGAGTTTTTTGTTGTTTTTTTTAACCTTGAATCACACAACACCCTGTATGGGAAAACAGATACACTGTATTTGCCATGCATTTCCCTTGGCTAAAAAAGATCAGTATGAGTGACCAGAAAACAGCAGCACCTGCACGCTGTAAAGCACAGCACCAGTCTAACGTCTGACCCGAAGGTTTTTGTTAAGACTACTTTTTCTGCTTCAGGCGTCAAGAGACTAAACTATGGAAACAGCTGGGATTTCATAGTAGTTTCATGGCCTTGACTGCTTCATGGCATTGGGCAAATTATCTGATCTCACCTTCCACTAGTACAGCTATGATTTTCTTCTTCCAGCTATGTGTTTTTGCCCACCACAACCATCTTGGAATCTAGACAAGTGTGCCAACAGGTTTCCTGCTAATTTAAACAAAGAAAAAAAAAACACTGACATGCAGAATAAGATTTCAAAGTTAGGAATGTAAATATTGATTTTAATATTAGTGCTCATGCAGATCTAATGGGCAGCTGCTGCCAGCTCTCTGACACAGGCAGATTCTATCTGCCCAGGATAAAATGATATAAAGCCATAAAGAAAATGAACAAGTACAGAAGAACTCGGGACACTAAGCATGGCCCAGTACTTGGAAGAAAGTGGCCATTAAAATAGTGGCAATACCTGAGCTGCTTTGACAGGTGAGAATAGGCAGACATGTGTAATATGCCCTATAATTGACATCACAATGCTGTTGTTGTTTTTAGGGTAGCTGAATAGAAGTTTTAAGTTTCACCTAAAATATATTTTTGCTTTTAATATTTGAATATCTTGAAGAATAATGCAGAAGTCAAAGGCTTGCAGGACTTGCAAATTCTGCCTGTTTAGACACATTTCATCTGAATCTTGTTAAACATCCATCCCCAAGTCCGACTGGGGATGGATAGATTCTTAAAAGCTGATTTAACATACCTCTGCTTCAAATCTCACTTGTGTTGTGAAAAAAATATACATAATGCCAGTTCGTGCACTCTGCTTAAAATGGGGTTCAAATCTGGGTTAAAATATGTGTGACCTGTGTGTGTGACTTGCATACATAAAAAGGCTAAAGACAGGGCTTGCTCTGTTCGTTATTTTGCACATTTGCAAAAACATATCTCATTAATATTCATTTGAGATCTGCCATTGTTACAGGCAATGTACAACTGACTGCTTCTTTTGTTAAAACTTTAGTTTTTGCAAAGTTTGAAGCTCTGCTTTGGGTCAGTGTCCTGTTGTGGGAGGAAACCAGCTCCAATCACGCAGCATCCAAAGAGTATGGCATTGCATTGTAACAAGGAGTTATATAGCTTCCCTTGTTCAAGTTTTCTTCTGTGCAAACCACACCACTGCTAGCTAAGATCTCATATGAAAGTATAAGTACGTTTTGTGGTAACATTTATATCTCAGAAATCTTACAGCCACTTCTAGCAAAGCTTTGCTAATGTAGCTACTTGACTGTATAGCTAGCTTACGGTTTCTAGCAAATGCTGTTCAATTCATAAAGAATAGGAAGGACAAAAGCAAGGAAACACACAAATGTCAGAAAAGGTACATTCATAACAAGAGCGATACCAATCGAAATCAGATTCAAACATGCCTGTTCTTTGTTCTTACGTACCTAAGCACCATATATCTTGGTTAAACATGCTTTGAACTATCAGACCTGCAGTTTGCATAACCAATTAGAAAAAAAAACAAAAACATTACCCTTGCAGACCCTGTTCTGCTGAGGAGGCAGTGCAACTGGGGGGGAAAACAGTGACATTCTCCGAGATCTTTAATGTCTTAGTAAATATCGACACAGCTAATATAAACTTAGACAACACAGACTGCAAAGTGATATGTTGCTTACTGCTATAGTGCATGCTCAAATGGAGGCAAGAAATTGCTGTAGGTCAATCATAATATCCCTGGGGTTGGCAGACACTGGTGTCAGCAAGGCCTGGTAACAGTAGATCACTTGAGACGAGTAATACTGTGGGCTACATATGATGAGCCAACAGTTTGTGGGGAGAGAATGTAAAGAAATATTTACAATCGCCAGTCCAAATCAATATTACACTGAAAGCTTTAGGACCTAGTTTGCATATATATATGTATATATAATATATATGTATTCAACCAAGGTCACTGCAACCAAGAAAGAAAGAAAGAAACAAAGTAAAAGGACTAAATGCTACAGTACTGTCCTTGCATTACCCAATTAAGGCACATCAATCATTATATAGAGCCAGGGGAGTTCCTCCATCTTAAAGCACTCATCATGACGCAGAGGGGGAAGGGAAAACAGGCGAGTGGTGGAGGTGATAGAGGACTGGATCAAACATGGAGAATGTCACAAGATACAACCTAGCAAGTCATAAGAGGCTAGTGTCCAGAAAAATGCTGGTGCATTGAAATTTCAGCTTGCAGCAGAACACAATAGTTGGACTGGCCTCTTCTTAAGCAGGATACTGGGCCTTTGTGAACACGGCGACAGTATGTGGGTCAATTAATCTATCCATGCTTCAAATTTCACTTGTTTGCTTTTGTCAGAGGAATAATACAAAGCCAATTCTTGTAGTCTCTTGATTTTGAGGCTTGAAATATGTGAGATATGTGTGTCACTTGCATACATAAAAAAGGCTAAAGACAAGGCTTGTTCAGTCTTTATTTTGCACAAACTATCTCATTAATATATTCATTCGAGTATTAGCTTCCTGGTTTGACCCTGCGCTCAAAGACTGCATTGTCTGCCCGCTGTCTGTCGTTTGTAGCTATGCAAGACAGGTAATGCCGACGACTTTTACACCTGAGCAGTAAGTGAATGCCTACTTTTCTGGTGGAAAGCAAAAAAGGCTGGAGTTAAATGTAACGTCTTACGAACAAAAGATTTAACAAGAGTGAGAAGCAGCGGGGGGAGTGGGAGAGGCTTCCTTTCACATGCCTGCCAGCGTAAACGTGAGGACAGAGTCCTCCGTGCACTCATGTAGCTTAACATAATGAGAAAAACAAGCACAGCACAGACAGAAACTGTGGGCAAAATCGAACAGGGTTATTGCACAATAAACAGCTGGAGAAACACTACAAAGAGCGCTTTCTCTGTAGAGACAGAATCTGTGAAAGAGACGTGGAGTTGTTTGCTCTACCAGCCAAAAAAAGGCTCTCCCACAGAAGAAAAATGACGCTGAAATCCACAAATCAGACCCTAGAAAAGAAAACAATTCACTCCAAAGTGATGATGTATTGTCTTCTAGGTGCAAGCTGGCATTTTCTTTTTTTTTCCACACTGGTTCTAGCATTTCACTTGTGAAAAATAATACTAGCCCAGTTATATAGAGACATATATGCAGAAAGTCAGGTCAATACAGCTATTTATACATGGCCTCATTACACGGCGGGGTCATCTATTGCACGTTCTGGGTGTTCTTCACATTAAATAAAACATATCAGAACCACTGCGCCAGGCATTCATAATCACAATAACTAGGAATGTTCCAGATCTTTTTCATGTCACTAGTAACTGCAAACGTGGCAAGATAAAAACTCATAAACTCCCTTAACCTTCATATGATCACGTGAAGGAATTCTATTGTGAAATCCCTGCTTCTCAAATCCATCTTCAATCACTGCGCTTTGAAAACAGACATTAAAATTGTGATTTGGCAAATGGAGTTCCACGTGTACACTATGCGAGAGGCAAAGGACCATTTACGACACACCAGTCACAGTCAAAATTATATAGCACGGCCTGACAGCCGATTTTCTGTCAAATCTTATGTTAACAGAGCCTTTAAACCTAGCTGGTTATAGAAGCTTCAGTCACCATTATACTTCGTCACCTCCACCTCCACCGAGACCTCTCTGGGCAGAACAAGCTAATTATATGCCAAGGTCGAACTTCCTACGCACACACACAGGCATGACAGAAGGGCAACTTAACTACTTCCAAGTGTCAGTGGTATGCTGTTAGGTGCCCATTGTAGAGGGCAGGGCCTGTAACTGATAAGAAGGACATGAACTGAGGCGATAAGAGGCTTCAAGCCAGTGTCTGCCCATTTGCCTCCAAATATGGAGCATTAATTTGATACTAGCTTTGATTCGGAGAAAACTTCAGCTAAGTTCAGACACCAATAAAATGCATCCTATAAAATCATGCCGCACAGCAGGCTCAGAAAGCGCACACAATTTAGCTACAAATAGGTGTATGCTTTCATACGCTAACATTACTAGTATTTCACTGTTACAGTATAGCCTTAGGATTGCAATGGAGCTATAATGTTCTGACAAATGACTGCGATGTTATTACCAATGGCACTCCAGTCACTCTGTTTCCTTGTTATATTGCCGGTAACTTACAAGAGGTTACTCTCCAAAACCATTTGCTGCCAAGATTCAATCTGTCGTCACAATATGTGGTGGTTATCTAGGCCACGCTGCTCCCAGGAAAGAAAAGGTAGAGTGAAGTCAGATGAAAGCAAATGTATGCAGGCTGATAACAATAAAGAATAAAACAAATTCAACCCGAACCCGACAGTGATTCTTTAGCTGGGAATTGGAGCGCAGCCATCATTACAACATATTGATCTCAGCAAACAAAGACCCTGAATTCATTGATTCACTTTGAGAAAAAAAAAAAGAGGGAGGCAGGGGCAGCGGACTGCTCTTTTGAACAAAGTTATAGTGAAAGTGCTGCCTTAGCTTAAAAAAATGAAGGGAGGTAAAAAGAGAAAGAATGCCATGGTCCCGTTGTTCCGCAGCGACAAAGAAAATACATGAAATACAAAGGAAATATAATATAAAGGACGAGCGTCTCCTCGTAGTGCTCCTAATTTTCCCATACTGCATGGTAGTTACTCTGTGCCTATGGATCCCGTCTCAAAAATGAATTTGAATATCAATAAAGTCATTTTTTGAGATTAAAATGCCAAGTGCTGCCACAGAGTTTCAAAAAATATATCTATCTCACACATCCCAAAAACAGAGATCTCAACAGCTCAGTAAATATCCTGTTTCTCCTGTTTTTCGGAGTTATCACTAAATATTTCAACAAACAAAAGAGCTCTATAGATTTTTCCAAAGGCAGATCCATACAACTCTCGGTCCACTCAACAAAAACCATAATAGTTACCTACTGTCCATCATGCTGTTGGAGGGCAAATGCTTAGAAACCTGCATACGTCTCAAAAACCCTAGGTTTTAAATTTGCGTTTGTGTCTCTAAGTGATGAATGATCATCTCTGCGGGTCACAATAACATAAGGTAGAAGTGCTATGCATTTGCGGCCTCCCCCGGTGATGGGTCAGGACCTTTTTGGCTGGTATTCCATTTATCTATACTTCATCAGGAAACCCCCGACAACCTCATTCCCAATTTGAGGCTAGGCAGAAAGGTTGAGTGTGTTGCTGAGCACTAGGTCCAGTTTACAGAGCAGGTCGAGCAGGGTCATGTCTCACCAAACACCGGGGCCCCTTGAACACATATGAGTGGCCCCGGCTGTATTAGAAAGTTAACACAGAGCAGAGAGACAGAAAAACAACATACTGGGTTTATCTGGTTCAGAATTTTAGAATTTCCAAACAGATTTGTTCTTCTGCCAAAAGAGTCAAATCGGTTTGTCTAAAAGGTTTGCAAACATAGCAAAGAGGTGCATTTAGTCAAAATAATACATTTACTACAAATTCTGAGATATATTTAGCCTGGAAACATTTTCCTGATGTATTCTACTCGCTGATATTGATGCTGCTTTTTTCAATCCCTTTATTAAACCGGTCAACTGTAAATCCATCCTCCAAGTCATGCGTGGAGCCAGCCAGCCAACTGGGCCCTCTTGACACCAGCACATTTAAAGCACTTGAACCAAGGCCAAAGCTGACTATAAACATACTTCTTTTTCATCACCAGAGCTCCCATAATTGTCAAGAAAATAAGTGAAACTCGGGGCTCAGGGGTGGAGGAAAGAAAAATGAAAGCAGCATAGAAGGTTGGGAGGGGGTGGGGATAGCAGAACAGCAGCATAAGAGAGTGTATTAAACTCAATTAAGCTTTTGGGCTTTTCATTAACCCAGTTTTTAGGGAGGGAAACCTCTGCTGAATAATGCTTCAACAAACTCGCTTTGCAACCCTGCTTTAAAGGCTTCATCTAGAAAAAAACGGCACAATGTGTGTCAGCTCTCCAAAGCCGCAAGGATTCCATTAGAAACCCAGGAGCAAACCACCCGCAGCCGCAGCCTACCTGAAATTAAATGCAATTTAGTAAAGTCACTTTGTCAAACAACTAAACTAGATAAGGGGGAAGCACTGCCTTCACATGTGTGATGGTCTGATAATAAACAACTATGTTTGGTCATTTCTCTTCGGTAGTATCAGGCCAAAGCAAATATTCCGGCCTAAAAGCAAGGTCATATCCAGCCCAGTGGAGACATAGCGCCCAACTGCCCATGCCTGATGTGGTTTGGCATCTACAAACAATGAGCACAGCCTCCCTTGAATGGCTCATTGTAGAGGAATCCTCATAAAAGAATAGTTGTACTCCCTGACTTTTCTGTGTGTTGCTCCGCCATGTTACTTTGATGCAATTAATTGTTACCAATCTAATGAAAATCAATGGGCTTTCACGCGGTTAGCAAACAGTTAAAGTCTGCTTTACACAAACCTGATTAACGCTTACTACTAAATACACATTGTTAACTGGCTGGCCACAGTTCCTATCATTAAATCCACAGGATGTCTTTAAATTAGTGCATACAATGTCAGCAGTTTCCATGTGAGCCGCCACCATTTCCAGGTCTTACAGGCCTCGGGATGTGTATTGTCATTCAATGGCAAAGACGACGCTGCAATTAGATGGGACAAAGATGTCAGACGACTCACCTCCGAGGTGTCTAATGCATCTGGGGTCAAATGCAAAATCATATGATCAAAGGACTCATGTTACTGACACCAGACGCAATGCACTGATAGTATTACATGGGCCACTCCAGAAGATCCTCTTTCAAATAAACTAATCAAACCATCAGACATCTGGTGACCCTTCACCAACAACTTAAAGAGAAAACTTTGCATACTGAAATGAACCTTCATTGGTTAATCAGCTACTCCACAATTCAGCCAGTGTCTTTCCGATTCGTTATTTAAAACCTCCAGGCTCACAATTGACGACGTTAATGAAATGCGAGGAAACATAAAGCGTCAGCCTGCTCAGCGTGGCTAAAAAAGCATTAGTTAAAAAAATAAAAGCTTGCTAGTGAAAAGCAATATTCTACACCAGCATGGTGAAAGCAACGTTGTAAAACTTTGGGAATACTCTTCACACTGTGGGGGCTTTGTCTTTCAAAACATGCCACAGGAGATTTTCATTAGAGAATGCAGTTTCATTAACATCATCCCAAGCTGCTGAGCTCTGCTGCATTACAATGACACAGGAGTGCCCCACTCTGTCAAGGAAATCTCCACAGAGCAGCAATGTGTCTGGGGGAGGGGAGGGCAGAGAAAAGAGGAGGTAAGGGGGGTAGTGTGGGGGCAAACAAAAGAGAACCTGATTACCCCCAGTCACGGCTCATCCACGAGCCGACGGAGGGAAATCCATCACCTGCTGGATCAAACAGGAACTTGTGCACAAGGTAAAGCCCAGTGAAAGCTGCACCCACCCATCGGAGCACTCTCTTCCCTCGCTCCTTTCTTTCTTCCCTCGGCACTGCTACCCCGCCACCTCCACCCCACAGACTCACACCAACGGCAGCGTGCGAGTTTTAGGTACGCGCTGTGAAATCGAGAATGTTTACTAGTCCAAATGACCTCAAGGCTCTAACCCTTCTGATGGCACAACGGTGATATATTCCACTTTTATTACCGTCTCCAGACCTGCGTACCATTTCACAGTAGCTGCATCCTCATTTCACCAATATTAAAGTCCAAAGAAGCAGTATTGGTCATGCCTGCTGCAACGTAATGAACTGCTACTTTCTTGTTTGCACCAGTTTATATGCTGGAAAAAACATAAAACCCACTTCTGTGTTCAGCAAAGAAGGACTACTGCTGTAACAAACATTCCCCAGGATATTTAAATTGCTGTTATTACTGCTATTGAGTGGGCTTAGCAGTGTCACCCTGTAGTTGAGAACACTATCATTGTAGCAGGAACTTTTGAGTGTTTGACCTAACAGGCAAAATGTTTAACGAGTTTGATTGAAATCTGTACAGAAGTGATGATAAATTATGACAACACATTGCAATGCAATGGCATAAGATAATGAAAATGATTCATCCCTTCATTGGAAGGCAGGGAATGTTTAATAACTAAACTATTTGCTTGATTAACGTTGTGTAAGTGTTCGAATGTGTGAGTAATTGGGTTTCAACGCTTTGCAACAGGAGTCACATCTTCACTGGATTCAACAAGTTTTGATCCACCAGATATTAGTTGCTAAAAAGGTAAACTAAAAATAATAATAATACTAATGTAGCCACAGTGTTTGCCCAGCAGTCAGCTAACAATGTGCCTGGTTTTCAACTTGCTCTGAGATGAGAAAAAAAACCACCATGCAAGCAAAGCAGAAAAGAGCCATAAAAAGCTGAGGCACATTTAAGCTGGTTTACAAGGCAAACTACATGACTTGCAATACCACACAACAGCACTAAAGCTAATTGTTTAAATCTGTCAGGCTTGTTCTGATCCTCCCTGAATTGTACCACATGGAGGTAGGTGAGCACGCTCAACTGATATGCATGCATGCACACACTCGCACCCTCAAGGAGAGACATAACAGGGCAAGGAATGTTTCACTACTTACCGTTAAAAAGGGGCTGTCCTTTCTCAGTGATATCTGGCACCACAACCTTGTATACATCTTCAGAGAAGCCTGGCCTGCATGGTGGGGCACCCCTGCCCTCTGCTGCAATCTGTAATAGTGGGGTGGGGGTGGGAAAGGGGCAACAATGTCATAAATCAACCTTCAGAAATGCACTCCTGTTGCCTCCAAAACCCCTTGGTCACGTTCTGAAGTCCCTACAGTTGTACAAAAGCATCTGTTGTTTTTATAGCAGGGACCGCAATTAGGATAATGAGGCCAAAAGGGTTAAGCATTAGCCAAAAAGCATGGCTAGGCAAGAACAAGCTCCATTTGTCTGTGTAGGGGCCCAGGCACAGGGTAATAGCCAACACTCTTGGCCAGCCCCTCTGATCAACACACTACTCTAGACAAACACTCTTCACTTTGAAGTACAGGAACAAGGGAATAAAAAGTAAATGCTAACAATCCACTGTTGAGGGAATAAACATTTACGTGTGAATGTCTGAATAAACACGCTCAAACCACAGCGTTTTCTAAAGACTCTGCGAGGTTGTGACTGATCAATATGTTCCTTTTTATATCCCCCCCCCCCAATTTCAAGAAGAAAGCTGTAGTTGGGGGGACAAGATATTTAGAGAGTAATGTGGCTGTTGTAAAGAAAGAAAACAAAGCTTATGAAACTTGTGTTTCCATAAAGAGTGAGTTTTGCGCCAAACAAAGAAAACAGCGACTGTGAAGAACACACGCAGGGTATACTTATTAAGGAAAAATGCTCTGGTCTCCAGGCATGCCCAAATGTAGCCAACTAACAGCTCTTAGGAAGGGAGGCCTGGCCCTGTTTCTTTGCGTGCACTCTCAAAAGAATGTAAGACGAGAGGAGCCCCGCTGAAAAAGAGCATTGTGAGTATCCGTGCCACTTGCCATTCTTAATCAGAGGAATTTAAATGGAAAATGCTGGCAGAGAGGAGGGGTTGGGGGAGCAGGAGGAGGAGCAGAGCTGGAAGTCTGGCACGTTAGAATAAGGGAGGTATATAAGGGATGTATATTTCTAGATACAAATGTTAACATAAATCACAGTTGCAGTTTTTTCAGATCCCAAAAAGCTTTCATTTAACTGCCTGATTGCTTTTTCCCCTGTTGCTCAAAGTGTCTGACTAATGAAAATAAATACATTTCCACAAGTCACCCCATTACACAGAGGGGTTCCAACCTTAAGGCTGGACAACAATCATTATCCCATCACTGAGGTGAAATTACCACAATAACATGTAGTCGGCTACTTTTCATTGTTCATCTTAAAGACTTTTCTTTTCTACCACAGATGCAATTAACTCGCCCGTGGGGACAGAGACACGCTGCAGCAATCTACATAAATATTAAACCAAACTAAATATAACCAAGTCATAACTAGGTTAACGTGGGCCTGTATCGCCCAACTGAGAACACATTAGCCTGCAAAATTATTGCAAATCATCCAAATGATTATTTTCTTTGTTTTTTTGGCTAAAATGCGCACGCAGCATCTCTTGAAAAAGAAGAAAAGAAAGAAAGAAGCCATTTAAGTCAAAGCCACTTTACAGCGGATTTTTGTGTACTGTTTTTATCAAACTGCACACAATGTAAAGTGGCCGCTGGAGGGTCTAAGCACCGTGCCCGGGTTCCCCAAACTCAACATTAACAGCGTCGCTACGAAAGAAAACAAGCGGCGAAACTGTCCGGTGTAACTCCTGCTGGAAGCCGCTTTACACGTTACATTACCTGCAGTCCTGCCAAGACCAGCAGCAGAAGCAGACCGCTGCCCTCGTGTAAGGAACACATTTGGACGCCCGTGAATGCTTAATTCCCTCCGAATCCGTGAAAAGAAAGGGAGAGAAAAAATGAAATTTAAAAATTAAAAAAAAAAAGAATATCCCGCTGACTCAAGTACAGCCCTCGATGGAGAAAAAAAAAGAGAGATCCTTCTACGACAAAGGCAGGAGCAGCGTCAGGAGCGGCGGCAGCATGTAGCAGCCTCCTCCTCTGTCTCTATCTATCCAGTCCGTAGCTGACGGAGGGAAGAGCACTGCCTGGTACTGAGGCTGCTGCGCCCTCCCATCCAGTCCGACACGAAAACGAAAAAAAAAAAAAAAGCCCCGGCCACTAGTCTATAAACCGCCCATCTCACTGTCTCTCCCTGCCGGTGACACAGCCAATTTCACTATTGGAAAGGAGCGGGTTCTCTTTAGCTATCTCGTCTAATGACTATTGACATGGCATTTTTATTGCTGTTGTTCTTGTTGTCTGTCTTATAGGTAAAGTATGCATCAAATGAAAGTATGCTTTCAAACGTAGAAGAAACAACTATAGGTTTATATTTCCAGCCTGAAAAGATACACGATTACAAAACTGCTAATTAGACATTAGTGTCCTGATTCCAAACACAGTATATGGTTTTCATATACATAGGTATTAAAAAGTTTTAGTAGTGTATCAAACCAAAGACTCACACAGTTATTTAGCGATGATTGCCACACATTTAGTGGAACATTTTGGTATTTCCTTATAGTTTCCCAGCCAAACTCTTTGGTCATTGGCTCCAGACTCCTCTGAGAAAGAAAATGCTTTTTGAATGTCATGGGCATCAGTAAACCAGTTAGCTGTCTGTCAGCTGGCATGAAAAACAGCCCAGATTTTACCGATCATTAGGTGTGACATTCAGATCACACCAGCCCTGAGATAAATATTGTTTGCTGCATGTTACATCCTAAGGATTATCATTTATCGGTGATTAGGGTGTGAATCTGCTTTGGTTATCCTTTATTGATCTCTCTCTCTCTCTCTCTCTCTCTCTCTCTCTCTCTCTCTCTCTCTCTCT
>NW_005187405.1:6797984-6805294 GCF_000239375.1 Pundamilia nyererei
CTCTCTCTCTCTCTCTCTCTCTCTCTCTCTCTCTCTCTCTCTCTCTCTCTAACACACACACAAACACATGTGCACATGCATATACACATATACACTGAGCACCCCATCACAGGCTAACAAGCTCATTGTTTCATAAATGGCTCACTCGTTCTGGAATTTGGAATTCTGCAGTCTATTCATCTTTCCTCAGCTTAGAATTTGCAAGCAAAGATATTTTTTTCATGTTCCACTCAAAGACACAATGAATAATTCTCTTAAATTGCCTCCTCATGTGATACAGCCTGATGAAGGTTAAGTCACCTGGGTTGTGCTGCTGACACCTAATTAACTATCATGAGATAGCTCCACGAAAGAGATCGCATCTGAGATATTTTATTTCTGTAGATGGGGGAGAGGGAAAAAAAATACTTATTCCATCTGCAAATAATAAACAAAGGCTGACTTTCGGTTCACCCCCTCCTGGGCAATCTATTGTTTTCCAAGTTATTGGCGGTTTCAGGTACAGACAAGTAGGCGTGTGATGCTGCCTCCACTCCTACAAATCAAACCATCCACTCCTGAGAGTCTGTTGTAATCCTAAATCAACAGCAAGCACCATTAAATTCCTCTTACTCGCAACACGCAACACACATACACACATACGAGAAGCAAACGATGTGTAGTTTTGTTTTTTTAAGTGTGTCTGTGAAGGTTCTCAGTCATCCAGGTCATTGTAGTCAAAGCTTGCAAAGAAAAGCGTCTGGACTTCTTTAAGTTGTTTCACCTCTCATCCGAGAAGCTTCTTCAGTTTTTTAAGTGCTTCCTTCTTGCAGAAATGGGACTTAAGTCACCTCTGACTCTTCTGTTATCAATTAACACACCTGATGATTAAAAGTAATAATTAAACCGTTCATTAATGTAAACAGAAGAAGAAGAAGAAGAATGCACATCAAAAATGAATATAACACACACCTGTCACAGATAAACTGTTGTGGTCACGTTTCCCTTTCTTTCGTCGATTAAGGAAAGCCAGTTATTTACCAAAGGCAGCCACATTTCACGTGCCCTTCCTTTCTTTGCTGTGACAGAATAGGGCAAGAGATCAAACTGAATGACCTGCTGATAATTGATATCACATTTTGTACAAATTGTTACATTTATGTAATCTAATTGAGAGTGGGATCAAAATGCTCCATCTCTTTGATTAATGCAGAGGCGGTTATCTTTCATCAGTACTTGTCTAGGCAGGGACGGGAGGAGGCGTTAGTGGGAATCCAATTTGGACTTGGTGCATTCAATCAAACAATATCACATTGCATGATGCATAATACCAATCTGAGACCCCCAAGAAGTCTTCATGCAACACATGTTTTGGCTTCAAAATGTAGAGGAGAACATTTTTGCCATCAAGGTCACTTTGCAGTCTGTGGATAATATATTCTCCGGCCTGAGCGACTCTGTGTGCAGACAGATAACTTTGTTTTGCAAGCGTGTGTGAGGCAGCTATATGATGCATGTTGGTGGTGATGCTGACACTGCTGTTGACTCTCATAAGCACAGGTGTCTGGGGGCTGGTGGCCCGGAGGAGCCCTCGATTCCACACCTTTTAGTCTGCACAATTGGATGTTGTGTGGTGTATTGCAGCACGGTGGCCTTGACCGCACTGGAAGAAAAATGGACGAGGTCAGCACCACTTTCACATCCGCGGCACTTCTTCATGCTGACTTTGTGTTGATACAGGAATATGACACAGTTCACCCTCTGCTCACACATAGTGTAATGCGGAGCTTAGGCATTTACTTGCAAAAGCCAAATTTACTGTATATCACAATATTCAATGACACTTGTGGGCCCAGCTTTGTATCTTGCAAATAGTAGTATTTAGCATTGAAATATATTCCCTTTGGGTAAAAACACACATATTTTGACCTCCTTCAACAATTGGCTAATTACATTGTCACTGTCATTGTCCTATGCATGTCAAAGGTTGCTTTGGAACAAATTAGTGAGCGGAAAGGAGCACCTCAACGCCATTATCAATTTCAATCAAGCTTCATTGTTATGCATTCAATAAAGGATCTCTAAGGACCGCCGTATTGCTCTGATTATTCTCCTCTCATTCCAAATCAGCTCATTGAGTCTTTTATTCCATTTGAACAATAGAGCCAAAAAGAGACGTGGTATAGCTGCAACTCTGTATAGCATGTACACAGATATATGCCTGTTTTTTTCCTGCTTTTTACAATGATTTTTAGCAAGGTTTCCGCTTCGCATCCTCCACATAGTGCGTGGCATGTTGACGAAAATATTGCACGGTTACTTGGCTGAAGTTTTGTAACCTTGAAAGGATCTGATTATATTTTATTATTTGCAAAGTGACAAACAGCAAGGGAGACATGCACAAAAATTTCTGCTGAGCATTTTCTCTCTGTAATTTCTTGTGAAAAGACATGTCAGTAAAGCAGCTTGGTGCCACCCCCTTTGTCGAAAAATAAAGGCAAAATGCTGCTTTGCAAGCAGCTCTGGCAATGTCTACGGAGTCACGGGGCTTTTACAAGTGTGTGTCTGCCCCAATTTATGGATTGCAGTTTTTTGCTGGAGGCCACATCTGTCTGCTGCATGCTGGTGTGCCACACAGATCTAATAGTGATTGATTGCCTGATTGAGGGAAATTGTGTTGAACTCCCGAGCAACCCAAGGAGAGACGAAAACATCTTTAATTAGTGATGCAATAAAAGTGTGGCTATTGATTTGTAATGGCACACGCGTGTGCAAAAAGACACTTATCCCAATTATTTATTGTTCAGATTTCAGCTTAGAGTGTTAGCGTGCTACATTTGCTCATTAGCACAGAACACACAGTCACCTACAGTACAAGCTAATGGGAGTGTTCTGTCATTAGGCGCTGAGACATCTTAGTCTATCCACAGACCCAACCCACAAACATGGCATAAAATATCTGCCATGCACATCCTAATGGTAATGAGAAAAGCAGCTTAACAAGTTTCCTTTACACGTCTGTGATTCTGTCACTTGAGCTTTTGGAGCAAAACTTGAAAGTTTGCTTTAATAAATAATGCTGTCATATCACCATGTTATCTTATATGACAGATCAAAGTAAGGCTTCTGCAAAAAAACACACATACATATACAGACACTCACAGCACTCGACGGCATGGCCACACTGCATTGCCTAAATGATAAGCTAATGCAGGGAGACTATCAATTTCCAAATTGACACATAACATTTCTTTTTATTCTTTTAACACTCCTCCTGAGCTTTCTGAAATCTGTTGTCTCTTTTGTCTTCAGTATTTCCAGCTCAAAAATGTATTTTCCCTTATCACTATTGATCTGCAAGAAGACAAGGTCTTTGGCCGTGACAGCCCAGCCCATATGATTTAGGAGTGGACCAACAGCCTGTCTAAGCACAGGGGCATCAGTGGATTTATACGAAGGCTGGTGCTGCTGCTGATCTACCCCTTGCATCTCCCTCTACCTCACACTGGGCTTTCTTATTAGGAGCTTAATTTTGGAGGCAGTTGGGGAATAAGACAGTTTTTTTTCCCTGTAATCACAGAGGTAATGAGATTAGAGGTTATCCCAATAAATGCTTGATTTTGGGGTTTTTTTTTGTGGTTATCTTCATGTTTTCAGCTGGGAGAGTTTAGTTTTCACATTTATTAGATTGCTTTAATGCAAATGAAGGAGAAGCCTGGTAACAAAAATGTGTTAATAATTACTGCAGGCTTAAAAAGGTGGCAAAGGTCTGGCTTGTTCTCGGAGTTTGTCAGATTGCTTAAAGCGGTACAGTGTGTTCATTACAATTACAAGGGGAACAAATGATAAAAAGAAAGTTTGTGAATATAAAACATCATCATAGTGTATCATTATAGATTAAACATAGAAAATTAAGATGCTTATTTTTAATATAAAACCAATCGTCTTAGGGACAACCAAATTAAGATCATTATGAATTTTACTGAAGACAACATTGTTGATTTGATACATTATAGTGTGCTCTAATGAGATTAAAATATGATCCTCGTTCACAGTAATTGTCATAGTACCTACTCCAACACGCTTGCCCGTGGATATTAGTATTTATTTTTTCCCCATTAGTATGAACAGGATTATTGTCTGGTGCATAATGCTATCTTTACAGCTCATTAGCAGTCAGCAGGTTATCAAAAGTGATGTTTTTCTTTCATTAACTTTGAAAATATTGCTGCACTTTTCATCTGGAACACATAATTGCTGAAAAATAAAGCACCTAAAAATGAGCAATATAGAGAAGGTTGTATTGCATTGTTGTTCATTCTGTGATTCTGCCTGGATTTCATCCAGTGATAGACTTGTGTTTGCCTTCAATATGTGCAACTCTCTGCCATCCAAAGAAACAAAAACAAATAAAAAACGATCCACTGATGTCAATAAGAAAATGCATTTTTTTTGTTAAACTAATGGTAGTTTTTGTATTCAGTTCTTTCCTTGTATCATAGACAATGCTTCAAACCATTAAGCAGCACACAAATTATATAGCATAGAAAGGCACTTGTAGCCAAAGCAGCAGATGTTAGTGGCAGGTTGCTCAGTGCGAAGGGTGCCTCATTTGGCTCACTCAGGAGGTGATCATGAGACATATTGCCTTTACTCTCGCCCTCCACACAGACTCATGACTGTTCCTTTCACCCGCTGGGATGCTGAGGAAGGGTCAGTAGGACACAGCAAAGACTTTGAAGTGAAGAGTTTTTAGGGTCAGTGTTTCTGGTGTTTCCTTAGTCATAGCTTTACTATATTTGATTAAACCAAAGAATGATTCATCAGTGTGACTCACAGAATCCACACTCCTTAAACAGACAAAGCACGTCTCACACAATGCTTTTGAAATCTCATGGATCTTCACTGAAGCTATCTGCAGTTCCGTTTTTTAAAAATATGATATTCTGTGCTTTAGGATGTTTTCATCCAAAAAAAGTCTTAAGGATCCTGTTTTGTCTCTCTTTGTGCTTTTTCTCCTCAATACCCCCCTCATCTTTCTTGGTATCTAATTGGGTTTCATTGATTTACTCCATCACGATGCTAGCTTGGCCAAGTCTCTGCTGACCCTGCAGAAAAATATCAGGCAGGCTGTCTAACAGGCAGCGTTCCGGCTACACAACCCCAGCACTCCCAGTGCAAGCAGTGAATGATTGTGTCAGTGAGCTGGAATTGAGTCAACCTGCCGCTCCTGTGGCCCTCACAGCTGAACCATAGATTAGCTAGCACTGAAACAACACAGGGCTCAAGGGGGGTGGGGTGGCGTGTACACACTGGGCAGAGACTCTGGTGCGGTTGTGAAGAGGAAGAAACGAGGGGGCCAACTGGCGGTTGTCAGGAAGCCGAGGGACACAGCCTCTCATCTGTGCCTGAGGAACTATGTGTCACCTTGAGTTCTCTCTGGAGGAGGTGTCCGGACATAAACCTGCTGGGCCAGGTGGGGTGTGAAGAAAGGATGAAGGCAAGGAGGAAGTAGAGCTGTCCAGATTTTCACATGTGACAAATGTGGCTGAGCAAAAAATCCACAGCATCACTCATAGAACATTTGAACAGAGTGAAAATGAATTTGAAAAAAAGAGTCTTGCCTCACCTTTTCAATTCTGCATGCAGCAATAGAGAGGATAAAAGAAAAGGATATAATACTGACAGAGCTTTGATACCAACTGTGTCCTCGTTTCCTCCTCTCGACTCCTGTCCCCCTTCTGCCATGCATTATAAACGGCTGATTATGACAGTGACAGCTCCTCAGGTGTGCCGTATGCTAGATTTGTTATTCAGCTCACAGGCATTTCTGTCCCTCCCTCTTACCACCTGCACAGGCACACAATCACGCACACAGTGACACACACACAAATGCACACACGCAGGCAGAGGTGCACACACCCACACTCACCCTCCCACTCACACACAGATCCCACACCCACATACACACACACACAACCACAACGGATTTCTCACAGCTGCTGTGTCAGCGGGATTCTGGAACCAGAGAGAGGGGGGGTATTACATGAATCAGCCTCACACAACTGTTGTATTCGCAGTCCTATGATCTGAACGCACAAATGAAATTAAGCTTTTATTGTTTGATTTAAATTTTCAATGGCCCCTGGTGCGCTCATGAGGTTGTAATTGCAAATAGTTTTTTGGTTAATGTTGTTTTTTTTCATTTTAAATTAATGGACAGGATGGGCTGATTTGGATTCCTGGAGCACACTGCAAATACAATTTACAAATCATACCTTACAGGCAGGGGTTAAAGTGGGCTTTGGCAGGTGGGGGGACCCTAAGATCAGGTGCAGCAGTGGAGCGTGGGAAAAAGAATCAGTTAGAAATAACTCAGCCAATGATTTGTATTGTGAGCTTCAGTAGATTTTACTTTGTTTGCAGGTTGTGATCAGCTGATCTGTCCTGCCGCTTCTCCTGCTCTCTGTGGCTTTAGCTAGCTGAGTTTAACAAGCTACAAGCAGATGTTTCATGGGCCATCATGGCTGATTTCCGACCCCTCACAGAACGAAGCTAGTATAAAATGTAGAATTTGGTCAGTAAATCTAATCAACAACATCACCATAAATTTAAATTGACGTCTGCGACCCTTTATTTAACCTAATTGACCATGAACGCCACACCATACTCTGCACCAGTCCAACAAAGTGCATTACTGTGATCAACCCTGCACTAAACTGCAGAGTTTTTCATGCAAGATGTTTCCCAACATGAAAAGATCATCACTTCAGCAACACATCAAGTAATAGTGAATTAGGACATTACACATGCAAGCTTTAAAATTCAGTTTATCAAATGTCATGAGCTGAGCATTTCTTACCTTTGAAAAATAATCGCTTATCTTCTTCTCATGTGTTTTTTCTTACATCTCTATATCTGCTAGACCGTCACACTTTTTTTTAGCCAGTTTAAACTTAGCTAATGAGATACATTGTATGACAAACAGCACAGAAACAAAGTTTTCGTTTGGTGATTTGTGATTTGTTGAGCTGTTTGAAAAGACGCATTTGAAAGTACCTGCCACTGTACTCCATTTATGTTCACTGCTCTTTAGTAGCACGAGCTAGATGCTGCAGTACCACGAGAGCAGCTCTTCCATCTGCACCATTAATGTATAAATGGTGCAGATGGAAAACTACTACTAGTTAAACTACTACTTAAATACTCATTTACTTTAGGTGTCAGAACACCATTCCACATCATTCCAGTGCACTTTAACTCCTGCTAACAGCAGTATAGATACACCCAGCACTATGTGGTCAATTCTTTACTTCTAACATTTATTTATT
>NW_005187405.1:6805422-6810444 GCF_000239375.1 Pundamilia nyererei
GAAAAACAACAAGCAACTATCTGGTTCCCTTTAATTGTGCCTAAAGTTTTAGCGTCTTCATTATGTCTACAACTTAACTGTTAAATATTACCATATTTAAAAACTGCTGCGAATGTCTAAAAGCATTTCACAAACTGCACAGAAAACACCTGATGTGTGCAACTAACTTGAATGAGGCTGTGAAAGAGACAGATTTTTCCTGGAACTGAAAACAGAATTAATTAGAGAAATTATGTTGAGTATTACTCTCAAATTATTGGTGAAGTTACTTTATCTTTACTGGATATATAAATAAACATCTGCTTCTCACCCTAGTAATAAAAGCTACATTTGTTAATAATTTTTTTGCCTTAAAATGTTAACTTATTGATTCATTATTCCAATTCACTAACTAGATTCACTAATCTGTGCTGAGCGAAAAGAAAAATAAAATCCAAACCCCAAATATTATTTATAATGTAGGAAGCGATATTTTTCGGGGCCTGGTGCTTGATGACGTGTTACTGGCGAGTACTGGCCAGCTATAAACTATGTGAAGTGAGGTGAGGTCACCTTGAGAGTTTTCAAGTGCTGCCAGCAGTGGAAATGTTTTTCAGTGGAAATACTTCATTGAAAACATTAGTGGTAAACACTGAGTCATCAACCCTTCTAAATCAGCAGGGACATCTTCAAAAACTGGTCGACTGCTGTGCTCAAATTATACCGTTGGCCATTTGGAAGTATATTTACTTGCAATAATCAAACCCAATTTCAGGAAAAGGAGAAATTCAAAAATCAAGGTACTGTTGAGTATACAGTTATCAGACTGATAAAGTGGGTAAAACAACACTGTAAATGACAAGCCGTTATTATTTAAAACATTGACTGAGTGTTCAAATGTCTCATATACCAACAACCACAACTAGATGCATTGCCCAATATCCAAATTATGGATTTCGTCCCTCAGAGATTTAGGTTATAATACTGGCCATATGCCGTTGTCTGCAGTCCTCTTTATCCTGTTGTTTTCCCTCGGAGGACTATTTTCTTTCTTTCTTTGTTTTAGGATATAAAATGATCTGCATGTGGACAAATCAGAAGGAAAAATATTGAAAAGATCTTGTATAAATGCAGATGGCGAGTAACTTTGACAAATGTTGTTTTTTTTAAAGTATTGTCGAGTGTTTATTTTTCACGTGGCATTTTGCAAAGTGCCTGTTGTTTCAGCAGAGTCCATGGCTGAGTTCTCTAATTTGCTCCAGCTTTGGCTTCACTCTACCATGTAAATGCAATTAACTTGCTGACAAAGTAGTTCTTCTGGCAGAACTGTTGTCTGACTTTTGCATTAACAAATGAAGAAATAGAGAAGTAGAAAAGTGATCCAAAAATATAAAGATTAATCGCTTTGCCAGGCCTGGCTATAGGAAGCGGTTACTCGGAGAAGGTTACAGCCATTCGCCTTTTGAAGTCACACTGATTTCACCGAGTTGGTTCTACTGGTGTTTTTTGATTTGCACACAAGTATTTTTATCCTAATCTTACTTGACAAGGTTAATTTTGTGAGGCCCAGTATACAGTGAAACAGACTGCTGACCTTTTGACTTACAGATTCGCAGTCTACTTTTAATTAGGTTCCACGTTCAATTCATTACTTTGCTTTTCTAATACAGGCAGATTGCAAAAAGCAGATATATTAGATGTGATGTAACCTGAGTAGGTTAACCGCACATTGCTCCCCCAAGATTAAGACTGATTGCCCAGCCTTACTCTTGAAAAGGTTGCGTCAACCTTCAGTTAAAACTTTCTCCACAGTGATCATATTATGGGCTGAACAAGTAATGTAAATGTTAGTATAATGTCGGTTAGGTCAAGAGCCAGTATGTTAATGTCCGGGTGTCTAATTTGCATTGTTTCCTCAAGGGTCAGACATTACTTCTCATAAATGCATCATTACGCTTGTATTTCACTTCTGCCTTTAGGCCAGTATAAGACAGGTGTCACCTTGATTAGAGATGGATGTTACAGCCTCATAGGCTAGTAAATGCAGTATAAATCAATGTACAATTATAAAAGTGTGTGTTGATGTATGAAATTATTTTTGAAACAGGTTTCTAAACATAGCACAATTTAAAAACTAAACTAAAAATGACTATATTAATTTGGGACAAGCTAAAGACGCAGAGCAGATGTAGATATTGTACTATGAATATGACCAGCTGTCAGGGCCGTGAGCACTCTGAGGATACTGTGGCGATGAACCTTGGGGACACTGTTGGAGCATCTGTTATTGAGAATGCCAGGGCTCAGACCCCCTTAAAGTAAGACTGAAATTGATACTGACAGAGAAGCTCTTATGAATGTCACGGGATCCTGAATGCGATGACAAATTGTATTGTGGGTAGAGTTTAGGATTCTGGTGACAAAGTGTCATCTTGCATTAGCTTGCTGAAGATTGGCGGATCAGGCTAAACAAGGTGGCACTGAGGTGGAGAGAGGCAGTCAGCAGATGAGTCGGTTCACTCCTGACAAGCTTACGCTGCTCATGCTCGGAGTGGAAGAGCCGGTGCAGCCAAGCATTTTTTTTCTTTCCCAGTTTCTGGGCTTTGCACTTTTCTACAGTGGCTGAGAGACCTCAGCATACAACAACAACAACAAACAGATTTAAAAAACCCCACACACATGCAGATTGAGCAGTACATATTAACCATGCAAATAAGCATGCTTAAAACACATATAATAATTTGTGATTTATTTTTCCAAAAATTTGCTTTTGTTGATTTTCATGCATTTTCTTCAGTTTGACTCACCAATCCACCTTTTCCACCACATTTTGGAATCCGCGATGCCACGGGCTGAAACACTTAAGAGCCATGTGTCAAAGAGGGAAAAAAAATCCTTTATATCACACAGAAACAATCAGATTAAAGTTTAAACCTCTTTTGCTTATCAAACCTTCCTATCCCCAGTATAAACTTGGAACAGGTGTAACATTCAATCACCCCACGGCACCATGTTGGAATCAGAAAAATACGGTGATAAAATAAAGAAACCAGCTGAGATTTACCTCTTTCCATTACCTGCATGTTATTTTTAGCAATTCTTTGAGCAATCCTGGATCTAGGAAAGTAACTCAAGTTGGCTGTGCTTTTATATGTATGTGCAACTTCACTATTCATTCAGTTTCCACATTTATGCCCCTTAAAATCTTTCCAAGTCTTTCCACTGTTCACTGTTGTTGTTGTTGTTTTTAAGTGCGATATACTTTCTTTGATTCTATTAATTACATTTATATTTTTAGCACATTTTATACGCTTGTTTATTTTATTCAATTAAAATGCTGCTCAATATCCAGCAAATCACCTTGTTAACCTGAATTATTACTTATGGGATTAAAATGATTGATTTCAAAGGCAGGTTATTTTGGATGCTTTAATCCCCTTAATATATTTTCAAAGCTGCTTTTTTATGATTTACTGCTCATGTATGATTCCTCTTATACTGTGAGAGAAACAAATTTGTGGCTCTCGGTCATAATCATCCAGCTCCTGCCAAAGCGTTCAGCTGAAAAGCAGGACATCTTTGCTGTCCTTTCCTAACCTTCGCTGCGAGTTAGGGAAAAATAGGCCAAACATGTGGCTAAAGATTAGTGAAATCTATTGTGAAAACCCACTTTATTCTATGCCATTCCTATGTCTCTTCTGCTTCTCAAACACATCAAACATCTGAAATGTATTCGGTACTACAGCAGGATAAAAATAACAAATGGTGTGAAGCAGATTCAGAAAATTGTCCTTGCTATATTATGATATTAATTTAATTTGTGTTTGCAATTTACAATTTGAAAGGACAATGTGACATCTCCCTGCATCCAAAGTAGGAAAAAATGTGTTATCTTAAAATAACTAATTAGATTTCTGATACAAATACTGACATGCTAAACAGGCTTCTCCTACCAGTGTCCTTCATGGACCATACCCATGTTTATGATTGTTATTAATCCTTCCAACAGAGTGGAAACATCTCGCTGTCTGTGTAGAGAGCTCATCAGTTAGATCTAAAATGATGTTAATCATATGGCCTCGAGTTATTTCTCACTAAGAATTAATTTTCTTGTCTTTAGCTTCTTGATTAGTCTGGCCTTATGCATGTATTGTAAAAAAAAAAAGAAAGAAGTAAAAACCTAGGGGCTATGTGTAACCCTTTAAATCTGTTAAATGAGATATGTCCGATGCTGGCATGATAACAAATTATGATTTTGCATAAGGTTGCTGCAGCCAAAATTATTGTATAGAGTATATGAGTCATTTTCTAAAAGACCTCTATTACAGCATATCTCCATATCTCTACAACGGTATCTGCTCAGTGAGAAATGAGATATGCTGAAAAATGTTTGTTTTGGGAGGGTTTAATCTCCACTGAGAGAAACTTGCCACACTGAGAAGTTTCTGGAGGGTGATGACAAATAGAAAGTTCGGTAGCTGTATGATCAGCTTATTTGAGGCGGCAAAGATGGAGCACCACTATTAACTGCACAGCAAGTTCCCATCGTCCTGGTCGGTAGACTCAGGGGACAGCTCCGTTAAACAGCAAGTTTTTCTGCATGTAATTAATGTGATAAACCTTTACTTCATTTCTTCTTGTTTTTTTTTATTTATTTTCTTTTGTTTTGTTTTTGTAGGTGGAAAATTTAAATGACCCTTTGCTCTCCAGCAAACTTGAAAGATTGTGTATAGATGGAAGCGGAAATCATATAAAACACGTTTGCTGCTCTGAATTTCACAAGATCCAGATGCTCACAACTGGTATCGGTTTAACATTGCCCTTTCCTTCTCAGCACTGACAGAAAGTTTGGCTTCACGTCATAAAACAAACACTGAGGTAATCTGAGATAGGCTGAGCAAATAAAATAACGCATTAAATTCCTTACAGCTTGACTTTGATTTTTTTTTTCGCAACTCTTAATTGCATTGCTGGCATTGCTTCAGTTTCACCCTGAGATATCTTTAATAAAGGCCTTGCACTAAGTGCCTTGACTGTGGGACA
>NW_005187405.1:6810464-6812715 GCF_000239375.1 Pundamilia nyererei
GAACACGAGTGCAAGCCAGATCGTATTCTTCAGAAGAGTCTCATTTATCTATAAGGGGTCTAAAAAGTGATATTTAAAAATTTTAAATGGTTACAAACTAGCAAGGTACATGATATGTCTCGCCAGGCAGAGGAAAGGCTACCAGCCTCTACTAAAGTGGAAACTAAAATGTAGGAAGTCAATTAGGACTTTTAATTACTCAACATTGATGTGTAATTATTACATTGATTCATTTTTGGGAGCTAATTAATACAGCATCATTTCTGAATATTTTGGTGTCCTAGGAGATTTGATGATTGCTCTTACCTGATTTCATGTCTGACTTTTCACTTTAATATTTTATTAGCATTAAAATTGCTTTTAATGGTACTATTTAACACTACTACTAACTTAAAGTTAAGTTTAAGAACTCCTGCTCTGTGTCACGATCACCTATCAGTTTGTATCTTTAAATGCCTGTTATCTTTTACCAGTTTTCACCACAATTTAGAAAACGATATAGATTATTTACAAATATACACTCAATGGCCACTGTAGGTTATCGAAAATAATAAGCCCATTACATTGCAGCAACTCGGTGCATTTAACCATGTTGACAGGATCAAGATGACCTGCTGGCCACTTCAAATATTTGGTGGCACATCAGATTGGCATCATGGATGTGTAGCGGACAAATCTGCCCCAACTGTGTGATGGTATCACTATGGACCAAAATCTCAGAGCAATACTTCCAGCATCCTTTTGAACTATGTCATGAAGAATTAAGACAGTTCTGAAGGCAAAAGGGTTTCCAACTCAGAACTACCAAAGTGTACTTAATAAAGGGACCAGTGAATGTGTGAGTGAATGTTTTATAATACACAGAGGGAGGAAGAATGTCAAAGTCTGACAGTGTCAATCCTTTAGAGAAATTCGGGACAGGATTTAGACTTTGACAAAATACAGCATGAACAAAACATCAGGCTGTCCTCAGTGTTGTACAGCTGTGTTGACCTGCTACAAGAACTAGACCAAAACATCCTACCTCATGCACTCTTGAAGCATTCTCACCACATCATCAGTGACATTATGACAGATTGAGGATGCAGCTGTTGGTCCTCATAATCTGCTTTCTTTTTTCCAAATACAAACTATTTTTTCCAAGTACTGACTCACTGACTGCATCATACAAGTTGAGGACAAACTCTGTTATCCATATCCAGATTAGGGTTTATCCCCCCGTATGGATTAAATTATAATATCGGCATGGAACATTGCTTCACCTACTAACCTGTTTACCCAGTTACCTGTATATTTATACATGTTATTGTTTCATATGATTAAAAAAACCCTCATATGTAAGAGAATTGTGAGTTTGAATAATGAATGTTTGTCCGTGTCAGGCATTAGCTCCTAACAGTCATGGTTTCCCAGACCTCAACCACCCATCTCTTCTCCATCCTTTTGCTCTCTCACTCTCTCCTCTGCCTGCATGTGTATGCAGGTATGTGTTTAACTCCGCTTGTGTGTTCCAGAGGCGGAGCCTTACCTGGTTCTTCAACTGTCCTGCCTATTCACCTGGAGATTGTTTGATTGGTAGCGTGGTTCAGCACCTAGTTTTGGTATAGTGATGATGTCAGTGAAATCTGTCATGCTTGTGTTTGGACTTTCTGGTCTTTGGGGAAAGGTCAAGAAGGAAAGGACACATATGGAAAAAAAACCTGAGCTTGGAGGAAAACCTCTCAGATAACCTGCCCTTCCCCTAAATTATCCAAACACTGAAAATATGATGAACTAAATGTTTCCACGTGTTGATGTCCAGGCAGAGAGGGATAGATACATTAGGGGTTTTGTTTGTTTGCTTGTTTAGTGGTATAAATAAATGAAATTCCAAGGCCTTAGAAAGACTTTGAGTAGTGAAAAACATTTCTGAGTCTATTCACACTGACCGTCACTCTCCCCAGTTACTTTAATTGTAAGTCCTTTTTTTAAATTCTTTTTTTCTTCTCTTTCCTGCAGTTTAGCTACAGAAACACCTGCTTCAGGTGTTATCAGTCCATTCGATGGATGTTATTAGCTGATATCAGATCATATTCAGATCGAGGATCACTAACGGGAGTATGGGAAGACCCCAGAATCCACTCTCACTGAATCCACCGGAAGTCAGTTAGATTGGATATAACAGCTTTGAGATATATTTGTAGATATTATTACATGCTAGCTTAAAGCTGCCTTGTAAAGGTTAGCATATATTGCAGTAACGCAGTTACTA
>NW_005187405.1:6812735-6816540 GCF_000239375.1 Pundamilia nyererei
TATAACAGCTTTGAGATATATTTGTAGATATTATTACATGCTAGCTTAAAGCTGCCTTGTAAAGGTTAGCATATATTGCAGTAACGCAGTTACTATTTAAAGGATGTTATGACAGAATTATTAGCTTCTGTAATGGCTATTTAAGTTGATAGTTAATTAAGTTACCAGTAAAATGATTAATCACAGCCACAAATTTGAAATAAACATCCCGATTAGCTTAAGTGCATTTATATTCAATATGTGCTAGTTCCAGCACTTCATTTAAACTGTATGAGACTCAGCCAGGGTCGATAAAATAAAATTCCACATTTCTGAACAAAGTCTGGCTCCTTTAATCCTGCATGAGAAACCTCAGGATACAGATTTATAGACCTTCCTTCCTGCTGGCACATCTGTCACACATGAGAATCAGCTAGAAGTTTACACTAACATTTATATTAAATGCAACGACAGCCAGACTTAAGTTAAGCTCTCTGTCTGTGTGTCTCTGCTGAACATTTATAATCAGGTTTGAGTCAGGCTGCATTGATTGTGAGACTTTTTTCTGTAGAAAACAGGTTGAAGATGGTTCACAATTTAGGAACCTAATGATAAATGTATTAATAAGTTTTACTAATTTATTATAAGTTTTACATTGTTTGTTTTTGTTTAGTACAAAGAACAGATTTCAGAGGAAAAGCAAAGAGAAGCATTGTCGCTTCATCCTTAATACTTTTAAGTTGCATCGGCTACAGTTTGGAAACCTGTGTTTAGTGCTGCACCAATAGGCAGCATGTCTAATTATTACATCACTGTGCTTTTTTCCTGTTGCTCTTTCAGAGCCGGATTGTAAATCAAAAGGTCTTTAAAAGCTTTTTTTTCTGCCTCAATCCTGAGCGCTGATGGCATGCAATTTTTTTAAAGTGACATTCTAAGAAACAAAGGTGAGCAACAATACTTATGTACGTTTAACATATTTCTCATTTATATACCAGTCTTGTATTCACTCGACATTTTTCAGGATGGTGTCTGGCAGTTTCTTCATCCACAGAAGTTTCATTTATCAGTGTGGGACTGCTGTGTCCCCTGAAAAACTCATTTCATTCTTTCTCACACAATGTTCATTTACAGAAATGTTTTAGAGAAATTGATTCTCTACCATAGGGTGAGCTAGTGAGTTTCCATAGACTGTATGAATATATTTATTAAACGAAGACAAGTGCTTGTCCTTTTTTCCTTTAGACAGTGAATGATACTAAAGGCAGGCAGTCAATATTAGGAGAAGACAAGAAGCAGAAGTACTTGCAGAGACAACTGCACTGAGGGCACAGCTGACCCTGAATTGGAAACATTGTTTCCAATTATGTTATCTGATAGTTTAAGAACTTACATTATATAATCAAAATGTAAGTAATGACCAATTACAAAAACAGGAAAGCAGACAGAAAAAGTAATTGTGTTACATACACGTGATATACAAGGACAGCTACATGTAGTCTGAAAAGTCTGAAAAAGTTTTGTCAAGTTTGCAAGTCTATGAGCACGAGACATTCGCACATGTATTCACACATTTTCTTAACTAATTATCCAGTTCAGGATCACAGAGGTGCTGGAGGTGGATATGTTAAATAAATAAACCTTACAACAACCTGCATCCATGTACGTAGTTTCCCACAGGATGAGAAAAACAAAACGATCAAACTGTGGAACACTGTCGAACATGTTTATGCCCTGGTGTTTCAGAGGAGGCTTGAGGCGCTGAAAGGATCCCCTACCAGTTCCTGGTGAATCAAAGCAGAACTATAAAA
The DNA here is from genome assembly GCF_000239375.1 of Pundamilia nyererei. Classification (NCBI taxonomy): domain Eukaryota; kingdom Metazoa; phylum Chordata; class Actinopteri; order Cichliformes; family Cichlidae; genus Pundamilia; species Pundamilia nyererei. The sequence continues at coordinate 6,814,523 of NW_005187405.1, forward strand.
TTTGTTGGACTGCATGATGGCCTTACCAGGGAGGAACCAGTTAGAAGCTGCTTTTAAAGTAGCTGAACAGATTTCATCTCAAGTAAGTGATTAACAACGGTTTGTTCATTTGTCCTGCCACTCAAAGGACATTTAAGAACATCGTTTAAATCTTTAGTTGAATATTATTCGAGTGACTCTTATCGTCATTTGCAATGATGGACATATTCTTCATGTTCATCCTGCTATTTAGTAAATTGTATGTGGCTGTTAGACCAGATGGTTGTTATCATATTACATAAGTATTTCTTACATATCAATCAGATGCTGTACAGTACAATACTTCTCACACGGGGGAGGGATAACTATGGCATTTCAATCTCATTACACACTGAAGTTGCATGATGCAAATAAAATGACAAAATCCTGTTTTTTGTGCTTTATTATCTTCAAACCAGCCGACAAGGCCGATGGCATTCAGAAGTTGAGGAAGAAATATTTGAGGCCGTGTACTGAAAGGGTATTTTATCCTGTTATCATAAGACATCTGGAGTGACAGCTTCTACAACTCAGTTTTTGGTTGTCCTTGAATAAAGCTTAGTCTAAGAGGTCTGCTGTTGATATTCAACACAGAGAAAAGCTCACATGTTCGAATTTATTTACGATTACAAAAATATTACAAAATGAAACAACTTTTACAGGTTTGATGTTTTTGATGTTTGTTATCAAGTGATGGGATTTCGTTTAAAAGGTTTCTATGTCACAATGAACCACTAATGTATCCTAGATAATTGTTTTTCTTTTTGTCACAGGAGACCCACCGCTACTGCACAAGTCTGCAGTCAGTGCTAACTAGTGAGGGGTATTTCCAAACTCAAATGCAGTTGGGTAAAAAGATCAACCAGAAAACTGGCAGCCTGCACAGCCACAGATGTGCTTCTGAGCTAGAAGCTCTATCCACGTTCACTTCTACCTAAACACAACAAGTTCCTAGAGAAACTTGCTAGGCCTAACTGAGGACAGGCACTCCTGCCAAACTGACATGATATAACCCCAGATAGACCCCAGCCAGAAGGTGAACTAACTCATTTAGTTAAAGACAATACGGCACCAAATGTACCTAGCACCTCTAACTAGCCTGCACAAACCTGACATTTCTTTCCCATAAGTTAAATGCATAAGTTAAATGGTTAAATGAATAGAAGTTAAATGACTACAAACATAAAAAACAAACAGTTACCAAACAGGAGTTCCCTACCACAGCGTGTTACTTGTACTGAGCTGAGATCAAGAGATGTAAAAGACTAAGCTACCTGTGACACTGCATTGAATTGCTGTGTAAATCCTAATTACGACACCTGAGTCATTTCACCTGACAGAATCTTCTTTTTCCTTTTGGTAGATCAAAGTAGCTCATGCTGTTTCTGCAACTTTCATTTTGACGCCAAGAACAAGAACGCTTCAAACAAGTCCATTTGTTAATGGTCTCAGTGCACAGTGTGCCAGTCATGGTCACGCACTGCACGTGGTTTTAAAAGCAACATGTGTCTTTAGTTACTGATAAAAAACTTTGAAATATGGATTGTTGTTTGGAGATGTGTAATATTAGTGCATGCTAGGATTTTGTATTGAATATCAACAGAAAGTAAAAAAAAACATTTTAGTACAACATTCAAGTAATGTCTTTAACCTGTGCAGTGTTGAGGTGGTGCACACAATCACTTCATTCACTGCAGTAAACACTGACTGCTAGCTAACACTCTCTGTCTCTGTGGTTACATCACATGGTACATTATTAGCTTTGTAAACAGCTTCCAAAGATACCGCCATAGCCCAGTGCGGCTGTAACAGTTTCATTGTTAGCAAATCATTTTACATTTTTGGTAGTTATGAAGGCTGAATATGTTTTAAGGTCATCCTAGGCAGTTGCTGTGGTGGTTGCAGCCACAGTTTTTTTGGGCAGACTGATTCCTGTCGGTAGCTATCTGCGTAGGAGGGCTATGTCCCATTACAAAGTGATGTAGCTGCCAGTCTGCCAT
>NW_005187405.1:6821160-6822278 GCF_000239375.1 Pundamilia nyererei
AAGATGAACCATCCACAGGTTTAATGAAGATGGGGGGTCTGTAGTTGATGTTTTACAGTCCTGCATGGCTCCTTGCACATTCCTATAATTCACTGAAGTGTAGTTTAAAATGCACATTGCATTCAGCCTGCACCGTCACTGTTTAATTTTTTACTTTGTTACCTTCAAATATGTCATGAATAAGGTTTACTTGCTGGAGATTTGATGGGTCAGGTGGACGATACAGTCAAAGACATACTTAAATATGCACAGCCGTCTTTTCATGCAAGAATCCTTGTTTGATTTTTGTTTGCATTCATATTTTTGAACCAAATATTGAACATGACTATGATAGAAAGGAGACCTGGCCAGGGTGTACATTGGTTTTCACTCAAGGATGCCAGGACAGAGCTCAACCCCACCACGAGCCTGGGTGGATACGTGGTTATAAATTGAAAGGACTGATAATGAATATGATTATTACATGAAAATCGTTATAATAATAGTTTGGACAGTAATAATAGTTATAATACTAGATATTTGTTAGATCCAGCAAGAGTAATATGGATTAATGTCTGAATTGCTAACCCTAACCGTAGCTCAACAAACAATAATGTCCTGAACTGTCAGTATTATTACACTCTGTGAGCGTGCGTAGCTTTGATCACGGTTTCAGTTATAAAAGAAAAAGGAAAAGACAAAAAGAAAAAAAGAAGCAAGATAGAAAAAAAAGCATAACATTGTGAGGTCATTTTCTCCCCAGCTCACAAGACTTCGAAGAAAAATGGACCAATAAGCACATGTTAGATTGTTAATTGTGTACTTGTTTTAGTATGAATCCGTACAGTTATTTAAGTTGCATTATCAAAAATAAAACATCTGTATCTTTAACACATTCACAGAGGAAGAGGACACAAATGGAGGACAGAGGGGCCAAAAATCCAAGTCTTTAGTCAAAAACATGCAATGGTTACAAACAGAAAGACAACCAGTCCATTGAACAATCCACAGGGGTCATACATAGAGAGAATTTAAACAGTATTTAAAAAATAGCTGGACAAGCAACTGAGTATATTCACTGAATTACAATCACTTACAGAGAAAAAAACTCTTAAAGGGAGCATGCAAACTGAGCACAA
>NW_005187405.1:6823346-6830327 GCF_000239375.1 Pundamilia nyererei
AAAAAATAGCTGGACAAGCAACTGAGTATATTCACTGAATTACAATCACTTACAGAGAAAAAAACTCTTAAAGGGAGCATGCAAACTGAGCACAATACAGAAAGACCAGAGATTACAAGAAAACCCCCAGAAAATGACTTCAACCTTACTGAGAGGAAAGCCTCTTTTATCTGTCTCATACAAAAACATGCTGTACAGGTGCAATTGGTACGAGTTAATAGTAATTCAAAAGCTGGCTCTGCCTGAACTACTTAAAGGTTTTATAAAGTCACTGAGTCAACAATCTCTAAAGTTTGTTTATTTGTTAATTACAGTTAAGGTGTGGCTTGTAAAGATGAAAACATACAGAATTTAAACTGTCTGAGATTGGTCAACTTTGTTATTAACAAATGATGGTGAAAAAAAATGAGAAAACACACAAACATGCTCATGACGTTCATTAATAATCAGGAGGCAGCAAAACAGTCATGGTCATGCTTTTTTACAGTCTTAGTTGCGCTCAGTGTCATCTTCATAACCATCATGATTAATACATGACTATGAGAGGTCCTGACGTAGGCGGTGCTGTCTCTGGTAACCAGGAAAAGCCTCTCTCATAACAATATTTCTGTCATGACATTGTTTAAATGGTAACTGCTTTAGTACAATATAAGCTAACTTTTGCACTGTCACTTTAAGCTAGCACTATAAAGCCAGCAAACATGTAATAATATCTACAAATGCATCTCAAAGCTGTTATATCAGCTCTCGCTGAATCCACCGGAAGTCAGCGATAGTGGATTCTGGAGTCTTCCCATACTCCTGTTAGTGATCCTCCATCTGAATGGAGGATATGATGGGGTCCATATCTATGGGGCTGATATTCACTAATAATTATATTCATTATTATATTCATTTATTTAGAACACTGTACTGCATGTTTGATAAATTGCACAAGAACATGTATGAAAAGTCTTGATGTATCTATTCCTCTAGACATAGACATTAATACAATATAATATAATAATTTAGGGGATGGGCAGGTTATCCAAGAGGTTTTCTCCCAAGCTCATGTTTTTCTTCCACATTCCAAAGCACTGGACACTGATTGTCAGATTTGCCAGGCTTGGAGTAATCTTGAAGGAGACGACTGAAAGGATCAACAGAGAAGAAGAAACCACGTGATGAAACATGCACGGTGGACTGTGATATTTTGCCAGGCTGGGACTTAATCTAAAAGGAAAATACTGAAAAGAAACAGAGAAGAAACAGACTGTGTTTGCTGGAGAATTCAAGACAACAAAAGGACACTGAGAGAAGAGGACAGGGACCAGTGAGAGGTGAAGCCGGACGAGTTCGACTGCAAGAATACAGGGTATAATTGGACTGAAATTGAAGCCTGAACTCATGATGGTGTTTAGAGATGTCCACCAGAAAACTAAAGAGGTAAACAAAAAGAAGGTAAAATAAAGAGAGAAAATAACTGACAATTACATCAATGAATAGAAAACACACATACACAAAGTGTTACATGTGGAATTATTTCTGGAAAAAATCAGAAGTAAAATAATTTCCCTGCTCCACACTTTCCTTCTTGAAACTTTCTCCAAAGGTTTCCACAAAGACAAAGGTGTGTGTAGAGAGGAAAAGACTGGAAAGTCTAAACACTAGTATGACAGATTTCACTGACATCATCACTATACCAAAACTAGGTGCTAAGCAACGCTATCAATCAAACAATCTCCAGGTGAATAGGCAGGACAGTTGAAGAACCAGGTAAGGCTTCGCCTCTGGAACACACAAGCAGAGTTAAACACATACCTGCATACACATGCAGGCAGAGGAGAGAGTGAGAGAGCAAAAGGATGGAGAAGAGATGGGTGGTAGAGGTCTGGGAAACCATGACTGTTAGGAGCTAATGCCTGACATTGGCAAACACTCATAATTCAAACTCATAATTCTCTTACATATGAGGGGTTAGGGGGATTTTTCTAGCCTGTTTTTTTGGTTTGTTTGTTTTTTTGATCCCATGAAACAATAACATTGGGTAAACAGGTAACAGGTAACTGGGTAAACAAGACAGTATATGACGCAATGTTCCATGCTGATATTATAATTGAATTCATACAGGGGGTTAAATCCTAATCTGGATATGGATAATATCATTTCTCCTCAATGATGTGGTGAGAATGCTTCAAGAGTGCATGAGGTAAGTAAGAGGATGTTTTTGGTCTATTTCTTGTAGCAGGTCAACACACCTGTACAACACTGAGGACAGCCTGATGTTTTGTTCATGTTGTATTGATTGACACTGTCAGACTTTGACATTCTTTCTCCCTCTGTGTATTATAAAACATTCACTCACACATTCACTGGTCACTTTATTAGGTACACTTTGGTAGTTCTGGGTTGCCTTCAGTGTCACGGTCTGGCTAGGGCAGACCGTATGTTGCAGGGAAGGACTCAAGCGCAGACCGAAATGAGATGTGAATAACAAAACAAGCCGTTTATTAAGGCAAGAAATGAGGGTACAAAATAATAGGGAATTGATGAAAACTGAACAATGACCTAAACTGGGTGAACTAAAACGAAACATACAAAACTCTAAACATAACGAACTGACAGGGATACCTGGAGCGAAGACATAGGAAACAACGGAGCAGTACAACGGACGACCTGACAAAGAATGACTGAGAACACACAGACTAAAAGGACACAGGAGGATAATGAGGGAAGTGGCAACACATGGGAACCCAGCTGACACATGAACATAATTACGTCACAGGGGGAGAGTAACTGAACATGATGAACACAGACACGCCAGACCTCTTCACAATAAAACAGGAAACACAGTGAGATATAGACATGACAACCTGAACTTGACAACATAAGCCACAGACATGAAATACATGAAAAGCAGGGGAGACATAACATAGTGGAAACACGAGGGGAAAATAACTAGAAACAACTAGGCATGATAACGATGAACTTAGGAAACCTGAAGGCTACATAAACTAAACACAAAACGCTGGGTCAGCAGACCCAGGATCATGACATTCAGTCTTAATTCTTCGTTACATAGTTCAAAAGGATGCTGGAAATATTGCTCTGAGATTTCGGTCCGTAGTGATTGCATCACATAGTTGGGGCAGATTTGTCCGCTACACATCCATGATGCCAATCTGATGATGCCTCCACATATTTGAAGTGTGAACTTCATTAATCACTTTACTGGTAACTTAATTAACTAGTATCTTAATTAGCCATGAGAGACATTTCGGTCATAACATCCCTTAAATGGTAACCGCTTAAGTACAATAGACGCTAACTTTTACACTGAATCTTCAAGCTAGCACCATTAAGAGTGTAAAACAAGTAATACTATCTACAAGTGCTTCTTAAAGCTGTTATATCAGCACTCGCTGTATTGCTCAACACAACCACTAACATTTTTCAGTGCTTATTCACACTCGCTGACTTCTTATAATAACTCTATAAATGCTGTTTAATGAAATCGTCTTACCTGTTCACTCTGCCATATCCTGCTCTTGGAGCTTGGTTTTGTTTGTTTTGTTGTTTCTAATAGTTTCGTCTCACTGTCTTGAGCGTTGTTCAATAACCACCTTACTTCTTGTAGTTCTCTCAACAGTTTCTCCTCTCGATGATTGATCTGTTTTTATTGAAAAACCATCAAAATACTGAATGCTGCTATGAAATAGTTTTCAAATCTGTGCAATAATGTTTGTTCATGTGCAGTGATACCTTTTCATGTGCAATATACACAACTTGTTTATAGTGATCTAGCATATAGCATATGGGACTTTTAAACATGTTGACTAGATGTGTCCAAAATGTGTATTTAGTGTGTGAAGTGAATGTTTTCTTAATGGAAACCACCCTTTTTGAGATCTGTTTCTTACATTGGTGAAATTCAGTTTTGTTGTATTATTTTTTACAGTGACATTAAAGGGAATCTTGAATCTGAATAGGCTGGACTACATAGTCATAGCCTAGTCATAGACATAATTTCCTTAGGAATTAATAAGGTATTCTGATTCATGCGCCCGGGAAAGGCTTCCAATCTAAAGCATATAGAGACAGACGAACATTCATGAGCACATTAAGGCTCTTGGGATCTTGTTACAAACCTTCTTGCTACAAAGTCATTCAACATAAAGTGTGGGCAGGTGATAATGGCAGTTTCATTTTTTGTTTTTTTGTTGTTGTTATTGTTTTGAAGGATTATAGAAAGGTTTTCACTTTTGTTCTCATGCAAAACATTATCCTCATAGCATTCAAAACACAACAAAACCACAAGAAGCTAATTAACAAATCTGCAGACTCTTGCATTTGATCCATGGATTTCATTTTTAGACTGCAATAGCGATAATGATCTTTTCTTTCATTGAGCAGAGATTACATTTCAAATAATATTTCAAAAACTGTTGAACGGGGTCAATAAAATGCCACAGTACTTTGAACAGATTAAATGGCCACCACTGGAGGAACACTATTATACCCCCCGCTGCTTATAACAGTTATTGGGTATACGTGGAAATTTTGATGCCTAAATTTAGATGGGTAAGATTGTCATCAAAGATGTTCTAGTACTGGAAACACAAACAAGCGGCTGATTGTAGAAAAGGGCTTTTTGATAAGAAAAACAAAGCATCTTTTGGTGTCAAACTGTCACTGAACAGCAATGATTAAGGTATTACAAAAAAAATTACGTTTTCAAACAAAAATGTGGATACTGCTGCTGTTGTCACATGAAATGACAGTTGGGATCTAGAGAGTGCGATCTTGAAAAGAATATTTTTGTTCACCTGACATGGGAAATCAACTCACCTAACAAATGACATGATTACATTTCCTGATTGTATTTTTTAAATTTCAAGAAATTAAAGGTCCCCACATTTCCAAAATAATGCAGTTTTCTGTATTGTACTGGCTCTGTTTTGTTGGTATTTATCAGCAGGGTATAAAAAAAGGATAATTTATTTTGTATCTTGCGTGTCTGTGTGAGTGCTTAAACTGTTAATAACACTAAAAGAATGGTGGGCCTTTTGCCTCTTTTTTCCATGGAGGAACAGAATAGGACACAAGAGCACAAATTAGATGCTATTGTTTTGTGCTGATTGATTTAGATAAATTTGCCCTGAAATACAGCATAATTAGCTCACAAGGGCTTTGCAAATTCATTGCAGTAGTCAGGGCATTCCTCTCTGCAGGGAGACTAACTCTGCATCATTTACCACTTATTGTACCTGCATGTTAAGACCAGTGAAATCAGATATTATAATGGTACTGCTGTACAAGAGGCCAAATAGGTTTTTCAGGCTGCTGCTGTAGAATTAAGGTGGTAATTACGGAGACAAATCACTTCAGCTTATCCCAACTGTGGGAAAATTGGAAAACCAATTTCCGAACACATTAAAGGCATTTCAGTACACACATCACAAATAGGTATCCAAGCCAAATCACATGTTGTGTAAAGATATTCTCTATTATTGTAACATACAATAAACAAATCTAACGTCTATAATATTTGGTATTTTGTGGCTCACTGCTAACTTTATTACTGTAATTGTGTCAGTAAGACAAATATATTTATAGTGCTTAACTAATTTAGTACAAAATCCATCTTATGAATGAAAAAAAAAACTATTTAGAAAAACCTGCCATAGCTTGTTTAAAACTAAAAATGATATTGTTATTTATTAGGCACCTTTTTCATCTCATATTGACCTGCACATTGCATTTGTGCAGTTAGAAAAAAAAATCAACCAGTAAAAAATTTTTATTGTTGAGGAATACAAATAAATAACTGTAATTAGGCAGCTTAATTAAAAAATAATAACAACAATAATTATATGTTAACATTAAAAATACCACTTTAATTAAAGAGCTTGGACATGCTGGTGGGTTTACCATTATAGAAGCATTAAAATTGATTTTGGTGATTACCAAATGGTAATTTGGTAATTACCAATGGTGGTCTACTGAATTTGTTAGACATAGACTTGATTAATCACACACCAGGGAAATCCACAGTTGCACCAGCATATGGGTCAACAAGAAAACAGGAATTAGAGATATAGTAGAAATATAAAAAATATATAAGAGAAAAAGTTTAGACACAAAAAAGTCAAGAAACTATACAAGAATAATTTCTCTCTCTCTCTCTATATATATATATCAATTTATATATAGAAAATGAATATAAAGAGTTTGTCTATCATCACAGGTAGATTCAAGTACTTTCCTTCACACCATGTTCATCATCTTCAACACGTTTCTCACGTTCAGCTGTCAGCGTCACCTTGTTTGTCTACAGCAAGCAAGAGCCAGATAAGTTTTAAAAAAGCATTACATCATTCACACAGCCAACAACAACTGTTGAACACCACACTTTAGACTGATTAAATCTTTCATTGGGGGAAAAACAAACATTAAAACAAGAGTTATGTAAACAGATGCACTCAAAAATTCCTAGAAGAATGCAGAGATAGCAAAGGATACATTGGTCTTACTTATTTGTTCTTACTTCAGCATGTCCAGGAAAATGAGACTGCTTTGCAAACTGTGTAGTTCTTCGGCACCACCTGATCATCTTACAGAACATGTGTAGGCTTAAGTCTATCAACAGAGACAACCTCCTGCCGATCGCCAAAGTCCAAAAGGAAATGCTTTTGGCCCGGTTGAATAACCCCGAACGGGCCTTCATACAGTGGATGCAATGGAGGTCTATGGGCTGAGGTCTGAGAAGAGTCCAACGACCTTGGAACAATAGCGTCGAGCAGGCAATGGTGGACCGGGCCAGGAACAGAAAATGAGTTTCTTGGGGGATGGATAGACAGCACAGAGGTATCAAAACACATGGGGGGCTCTCAGGGAGGAATTCCTGGAGGACCAGTTCAGCCGGGAAAACCCTGAGGTCTTCTTTAACTGCGCTGCACAATCCCACAGAAGACAGTCAACTGTGTGGGCCCTGGTCTGGAT
>NW_005187405.1:6832086-6850771 GCF_000239375.1 Pundamilia nyererei
CAGTCAACCCAGTTGCCACCTGTTAGAGAAGCCTGGAGCGTGGCTTCGAGTGACCGGTGAAACCGCTCGCACATTACGTCGGGGTCACCATTGTGGAGGTAAACACAGAGGACACAAGAGCGCTCACTTCTCACTCCAGCTTTATTCTTCACCTCTTAACAACTGACCACGTGCCTCAAAACTCAGAAAAACACTTCCTCAACACTCGGTGTGAGTGGAGCCCTCTAGTGGCCCACCACAAACTATCTAATCAAGTCTCACAAAAAATTCCATCAGAAATCAAAGAAAACCATATTCTCACTCACTAATATTTTGTCAGGGCTTGACTCTACAGAATTACCTTTTTAGTCTTCTTAAAAATTGTCAGCACCAATCAGCTATGTAAAGAGTTTATTGTTATAATTCGTCAAATCTAGTACCTTGCCTTCTCACTTGCGTAGTAAGTGCACTGATAATGAAACTGTTTTATCGCAAGAAAAAATATAACCTGATGGCTGTAAGAATTTCATTATTTTATTTTTTACTTCATTACAATAGTCTTATAGATTATTGATTATGGCATAATCAAAAGTTAAACATGCAATTAAAATTGGTGATCACATTTTTATTTAAAGCAGAGCACTGCCGTTATGAGCACGGCATCTAGAAACACAATTTAATGTGTGAAGTATGGCACACGATCAGCAAATACATCTCTGAAATTCAAATGTGGTGAAATTCAGTTATCGTTATGTGGGGGATTCAGATGGAGCTGTTTGGACTTGGGGCTTTTCATTCATTTATTCACCATCGAGCTGCTCAGCTGTATTACTGAAATGATGCGCTGTGACAGTCTTAAGCTATTTTTATCTCAATTCTCCATCGTATTGAGAAATTACAGCTGCTATACAATGGAAAAGTCATGGATTTCCAAGCGACAGTGAACTGAACTTGATATAGCTCATAAAACTATCTAAGCCGTGTATTGAGTTTTGTTCCACTGTGACCTGTAGATCAAAGTAATGGACGGTTGGAGGCTGTGCACTTCAAACTAAAGAGGCTACTGAGCAGTTTAATGGTTTTGGGCAGGCTCTTAATTACCGGACAGTTTCCCCCGAGTGATTCCTCTCTTATGGCATAGCAAGGCAATTGTACATTTTCACCTGATCGATACAATGGGGATGTTGAATAAAAAGCTTGATGAATAAGCTCCATCAAATCAATTAAGACAAAGTTATTCAGAGCAGCAGCAATACAATACAATACATTAGCCTCTTATGCCATAAAGTTGCAATAATACATATTTCATTAACAAAACGGCTCTTTCCAGACATTACGTCTTTCCAGATTTGCACCATCAATATGATCATCACCACTTTTTCAACACTTGTCTTATGACTCAATGATTTGTTTTTTATTTGCCAGAAGTTTACAGGAGATGATTCTTCGGGAAGTGCAGCCTTTTTGTCCACAACAAGCTGCCCTTGTTCTCTCTGTTGTTGTGGGCGTCTTGCACGAATGCTCTGATAATGGTCTGATGACTTTTTGTTCCAACAAGTTCAGCGGGTCAGACGTGTCATCCATTTTACTTTGGCGAGAGCTGGTATTGATCTCTTCTAAGTGTAGCTTCTTTTTCTCTCTTAGCAGGGATTTCTGTGTCAGTGAGAGAAAATACTTCTCTCCCTATTTGCCTGGGCCACACTCACTGTATGCATTAAATCCAAGCAACTGAATAGTGAACTCTACAGCAAATTGATTTTTTCTTTTACAGTAAAGTGAAAGTGCATTAACCACCACAGGTGCTGAACCAATTTTATTTTATTTTTTAGTACACCAAATAAGCAAAGGTTCTGGAAGCAAAGGTTTAATCTAGCATAAATCTATACATCTTGTATAATGCATGAAGAATAATACACTTAGAATAACTTAAATAAAGAAAATGAGACATTACTTGTATGAAATTTAAAATGTGATATATTAACAGTGATCTAGCACTGAAATCAGGATCATTATCCAAGTGTGCCAACAACTGGAGCGCCTGTCTAACACATCTTATTACAGCTCTGCAATGATTTTGCCAGTTTTGCTTGGTACAGCAGTTTGAGATCTAAACTTAGAACAAAATGCAGTTATGGAAAACAATATCACAGAGTTATGAAATGCACCCACTCCAACTCATATCGACTGGAAGGAATTCAGAAAGATGGAACTTCTGGCGGTACACCTCAGTGTTTCAATACTTGTGTTTATTGACAACAATAGTCTATACAACGCTTTCATGGTCACTGGCTCATGTGCTTTAACAGAAAGCAAAAAGTTCCCTTTACACTGCTGTTTATACACATGCAGACCTATGGATATGCAAACACACAGCAGCCCTAAAGACGTCACATATAAAGTACTAATAAATAAACCAATGGACAAGCCAGAAGAAAACAAGCTGCCATTTTTGATGACATCTCCCTATAATATATTAATTTAAAAAAATTTATTTCAATGTTATGCACTCCTGTCTAAGACCATGCACTTTACATCAGTTTCCTGGGTCTGCGGAAGACCAAGATATGTGTTGGGGTCAGTGATCTGTTATCAATCCAAATCTCATTGCCCCTCTAGCCAATGTTTATCACCATTCGATAATACATAACCTAAAACAAAGAAAAAACAGCAATATGTAAATTTCATAACTTGACAGTTAACTCAGTTGGACGCAGGTTTCACCAGTTAACTACAGAAAAAGGTAGTTTCCAAATCTGTTAAATTTACCCCTGCAAAATTTCTACTCCATAAAACATGCGATCAAGTTAATTGGTTATGAAGCGCTAATGATAGCTTCTTTCAGCCTGCTAGCTATGCTAACAATTCAGCAGCAGGTGTGTTTATTCCAAACTAAGCTAATTCATGTGAAACCTCAAAGTAAACAAACAAATAATATAATCCTAGTGGAAGGGATGTCATTCAAGTGTGTCTCCCCTACATTTAACCCTAGACTAGCAGCATATAGTTATTTACCATATTTGATCATTACTATCAGATCCACTCAGCACTGGCTTGAGGATAGCTTTTCGTCCTATTTGATGAAGGTTTTTGTTGTTGTTGTCATTAGTTTTGTTTAAACAGAATTATGCATAAAGTAAGTGCAGTGAGGCGGAGCCTTCTACTGTTATTGCAAATATTTCACATTGCCACTGCAGTAACGTTTGTCAGGGAGGCTAATGTGCAGTTGCTTAGCTTACTGAAACAGGTAAATTGAGCTACAATAGCTAGCTGCTTAGTGAGCTAATGTAAGTGAGCTAGGATGGAGTTGGGCAGTTACTCTGGTGTCATAGTGAAATATAACATTAGTTGCTTTAAACAGTGACATCTAATAACCACAAAGCTAACACCGCACGCATAACATTATCATAGGATACATCTATAGTAATGATTCTATAGAACACACAAATCGCAGAAACCTAAATAATATGCATGTATAATATTTACATGAGCATTATTATTATGTTTTCACCACTTTAGGATTGTACCAATGGATCTGTGAATTAATTCAAAGAAGTAATCAGTTACTCAGAATAAAACAATCAGTACACATACAGAAAAAAGTTTGTTTTGCTAAAACCTTTTCACAACCCAAAGATTAATAAGCTGTCAAGGACAAGCAGTTTTTGTCGTGCTATCCTTTTTTTAATGACCCATTTCCACAAGAAGAATTTAAACAAATGTGCTACATGGTAATCATCAAAAACCTGTGACTCATACTCTGATGGTATATAAAACGGATGTTTTGAGATGAAGGGCTGCCTTTGAATATTCTGACTGGTTTAAGACATATAAGCTTTATTCATCTGTCCATTACTTTATATAATGATATATAATAATAGAGGACTTTAGCAGGGTGTTTTCATAGTATGTGCAGTCACTCAGCTAAAATGTAAAAATACAGTATAATTATCATTATCATACATTATAGTCATTTTAATAATATTAAATTATTATACAGTTGTTGGTTTTTTTTTAACTAGTCATCCACATCTGCCAAAAACACATTTTGCTTTTCAAGTGTAGTTCGTCATAAGGTCGCTGTAGTTCTCAGCAACCAGATAACTGTTCATTACCATACCTTTTTCTAAATTCCTCTTTCATCCAGCCGACTGAAATATTAGCAAGTGCCATTTGATATTCGTCTTTAATCCTGTTTGTAGAATTTCTTTGAATGTCTACATCTTTCTAAGAATGAAGAAGACACAATTTTTCCAAAACCAGCTGAATAATTTAGTTAAATGAGACTGCCCTGAAAATCAAAGAGTGTGCTTGTCTGTAGCGGTGAAGTACCTTAGGTATGATCATGCTGCTCTTCGTCAGCTCAGTGTACTTAAAAGTCATTTTGCACACGTTTCATCACTCATGCATAACTTTTCTTTGATCCACATGGCCAAAGACGGTGAATAATGTTATCCTGATTTTTTTATGGGGGATCACTTTTTTGCCAGTTTTTAAAATGTTTTATTTGGGTTTTTTTTTTTCAATACTATATCCTCTATGTTCTCTTTTCAGGTCATATCTTTACTTGTTGACTGAGAATATTCATTAACTAATCTTAAAGATGCAAATATGCCACAGTGTCTAAAACAGTTTCACCTGTTTTCAACAGTTGATATGTGATGTTAAGCAAAAACCTCACATTTCTTACATTGCTCCTTTTCAGGAGCAATGTAAGAAATGCTGTGCTTCTGTCACTGGGCTCAGGGGTGAGCTAGTAGACACTCAGCTCACTGCATGACTTTGAGAAGTTCTACAAGACCTCCGTTAGTCAACCCTCTGGACTAAGCTGGATGTGAATGATTTGAGGCAGACAGAGATATCATCCATCAGCCACTTCACCTGGGCCTAATGGCCTGCTGCAGACAGGCATGCTTGACTGTGTGTTTGATGTGTGCATACTACATATCCACCTACTCCTTTTATGTCAAAATATCAGCGGGCAGCAGCGTGTACGGGCTCACAAATGGATTTTTTAATCCAGTTGTTTGCTAGAAGATCTTTCAACCCCCTAGTTTTGAAGCCCAAGCCAAAAATGTACTTAAACACGAGCATTCCCTTAGACCCCTGTCTCCTTTTTACCCCGTGGCTGTCTTTGTGTGTTTTGACTGGCTGAAACATTTCCGTGGCAGAGACAAAGAGATGAAGGCAGGGAAGGAAGAGGACACCAGGAAAGCTCAAATAATGAGATGTCAAGCAGGGCAGTCCATAATTGTTAATTACATTTATTCCAGTGCTTTTGGAATACAGCCACGATGCTTTCAGGAATATAAAGTGGTGTCCTCAACATGTTCCAGGTCCAGCCTTTTAAATGAGTCTGAGTGATCACTCCTGAAATTCAATAAGCAGTAGTAGTACAGACAGGCCACACATGGACATACACAGAATAAAGACAGATGTTTAAAAGCGAGATAGATAAAGTCTGAATGAAATGAATGAAACTAAATGAAATACTGGCTTTATTATAATAACTGCCACGTGCACCCAGTCCATACAGTGGGGTCCAGAAAGACTGTTTCTTCATTAAAGAAGAGTTTATGCTATCGAAGCCACCAAGACAGGCTGCACTAGTTTGACATTGTGTACCCATCAAACATGGCTCTGTTTAATGTCAACTGGAGAACACTCCCAGGATGTTTGCTTTGACTACACTGTTTGCTTGTTCTTGTCTTTAACTGGCAGATTAGATGATTTTTTTTTTCCCCAACTTTTTTCCTCCACTTGAACTTGTGTTGCTGGAAATAGAGGTCACTTTCCTCAGCATGTGAAAGCAATTAAAAAGAAAGTCTGTTATTCCCAAGTTTCAGCCCATCTCGCCTGTGATTCTGCATCTCCTAAAGAAAACTAGAACAGGTTTTATTGTGAAAGTCGGTAAATTATTCCTACCAAACAGTGTCTTATTTGACTACCAAAGAGAAACTGTCAATCTTCTCTCTTTTCTGTCACTCCAAAACAGATTGTTGTTGCAGTAAAGCTAGATAAGGCTCAGTAGTACTGCAAGCAGGTCTCTTGTTTTGCAGTCAACAACTCCTTCTTTTACATGCATGCACAAGCACATACTCTGATGCACATATACCTTCCCAGTTTTGCTTGCCACCCCCAAACCATCTGCTGTCAGACATTGGTAATTAGTTTTATGGTGTTCTTGGCAGCCAGAGAATAGCTTCACGATAATTACCCTTTTATTGTGTTGTATTCTATTGTTAATGTTGTTGTTGTTTTGTGGCTTGTCCTAATTAAAAGTTTGGAGCTTCGTGGAATTAACACGGGCTGCCCTTTTTGTCCTTCTAAATTGCTTATCCTGCAAAGCTAATATTAAAAGGATATGATGGATGGAATGAGTGACTTGAGCAGATATGGTGTCGAACACTAAAGCGTCTCAGTAATGGAACAGACTAAATCCTCCAGACTACAATACACCAGAGTTTCTTTCTCTGCTGCAATGACTATGAGGTTTCCAGGTTGCCTGTATTTCTCTCAAAGAAGAAACTATCATCACTATTTTCTCACCCAAAGGTGCTGGAAACAACCCGCCTCGTTTGTTCAGATTTCTTTGACATTTCTTTATTTCCTGCTGCTGTGCAATCTCCAGGGACTAGCACGAGTCAATATCCTTCCAGCATTTCTCACCGAGCTGTTTGTTTAAATGGGTTTTAAGTTGACAGGTGGTCAGAGTTGGCTTTCTCAAGCCTCAACCGTGACGCGACGCCTGACATTCAACAACACACATTAACCTATATTAAAAGACTCGACTGATCTTATGGAAATACAGGCATTCACTGATCGCACAGATTAAATTGATCAGAAATAGAGCGCGTGAACATCACCAGTGTTCTGGTTTGCTCAAAACAGCGAGGCTGTTTGCATGTAATATTCCCACCCTAAATCGAATTCATTTTCTGTGCCTGCAATGACAGTTTTTACTCTTAACAAGGAAGATTTTTGCATTTTACATTAAAGTATGCGACTGAAAAGATTGTGTCTGCTCCGTATTTTTCCCTAATTAAAAAATCAAAGTCTGCAGGCAAACGTTATCTCCTTTTTGCCGTCAGCCTTTCTTTTTTGCACAATTGCACGCAATCGGTAGTATGGTGGCAAGCAATAAGTGGTATGTGTGATACAGCCTCGATGGCTGATTGCTAGATCTTTAAGTCCCAGTTTAACTAGCAATCAAAATAGTTTTTTGAGACTGCCTCAGACTTTTCCTGATATCTGCTCTGCAAACTTAAAAAAAAAATCTTAGAGTTTAAAAGAACAACTTGTTCTTTGTCTCCTTCTGGTGCACACAAACGATTAAAAACTAGCTTTGAATTTATGCACAAGGCACAGTCACCACTAGCCATGACACTAAAACACATTAGTGCTTTTTCTTCATGAATTGGTTAAGATCCATGCTTTTTATACACTACATGATTGAAATAGTCAGCTGTCAGTAGTGGTTACATCTGTATGTCAAGGCAGCCTTGATGATCTTGTAGCCAATAAAACATTTATTGTCTTAAAACAGTGACTCACTGAAATGTTAAAATGAGAGACACTTTTTAAATTTGCAAGTGGTATGTATATTAATATATGATAAGCAGCCACACGCAAATGTCTTCTCTTCCAGTTAACGGCCATCAATTATTATAATTAAATTGCAGTAAAGCATTTAGCAAATGAAGAAGAACATATAGGAAACTAATAAATGATTAATGAGGCGTCACAGTGACGTTGGGAGTAACAGACTGCAAAGTGATATATTATTTTAAAGTCATATGTAAAATATCCATCCATTCACTTTGCTGGTGCCCTTTGTCCTCCTTGTTAGGTCAAGGTCAAGGTCAAGGTAACTTTATTTATACCCAAAGGCAAGGTAAATTTGCTTTACAGAAAAATGACAGCATTTGGCATCCCTTTAAAAACACACATACCTAGTAAATATATATATATGAGAAATAATTGTTATACCTGTATGTGAAGTCTAAGATTATGTTGTTTACTGGTACTTATCTGATAATGCCTCATGTATCTGGCTAACACAGAAGTAATGGGTTGTGTAAAAGGAGTAAATAAGTAAAGTGCTGTTTTCAAATGCTGAAAGAAATGCTTCACGCTTACTTTGAAAAAAATGTAATAGTGGATATTACACATTGTAAACTTTAATGGGCATTGTGTGAAATAAATACATATCAAAACCTTAACGCAAATGTGTTTCTAGCTCTTCTTCTGCTAAACAATAAAACGTGACATTAGTGGATCATTGTCCTTTAATTTTCTCCATATTTCCCTTTTCCCTAATTGCCCAAGTTTAACTTTACTTTAACATTACACCCTCTTCCTTAGCCTAAATGTCAGAGCATTACATATTTATGCTGGCTAATGACCTGTGCTGACAAAAGAGTGAGATATACAGAGAGTAATGATTTACACTCAGAGGGGGCTCTGGTGAGGGCTGGACAGTCTGTGTCCTCTAATAGGGCCTGTCTCCAATGATTAGGGATTGTTGACAGGGGAAGTTGTAGTGCCTAGCACCAGATGGAGCGCTCTGTTTCTTTTTTCCTTTTATTACCATCACAATCTATGCTTACGAGTAAGTTCTAGCCCACACGCGCGCGCACGCAAACGAACACACGCACGCACACACGCACGCACACATACTTTTGCTCATTATGTCAAATATCAGATTGTGAAACAAACACTGTCAAGTCAGGGAGGAGAGCTTGGCTGTCTTTCCTCCCACGCCTTTTGAAAACTTCTGGGTCTCAGGGCCACATTGGCAATCACACTCCAGCTCTCTCATCATTACATCCTGGTTCACAGCACAGCATCAGTACTTTCTTTCCTGAACCACGCTGGAACCTAACTAATTAGGCTGTCATCTCTATTCTCTTGTCTTTGAGGCTTCTAGATTTTCTGTGATTAGTTTTCTTTATTTTTTCATTACCATTTCTAAAATGCTCCACAGGCCACAAACTCTTTTCTGTCTAAATTCATCAACAGTATCCTCTCCCCTCCTGGTTAAAAAAAAAAAAAAAAGCCCAGACCTTGAACTAATTGTAAAGGGATAACTGTTTCAAAGTCTTTTCCTTCCAGCAGACAAAACGTCCAATTCTCTTTTTGGTATTGCAGTGCTTACTCTTTTCCAGTCTTCCCCATGCCTCTACAGATCAAACCCAGGTTCCCCCAGGGCTTACAGTTCTCAGCCACTGCAGGTTGTAATTGACCTGCACCTCTGACCTGCGCCTGTGCGCAAACTGTACAATCATAATTTAGTAGACAGCGTATGCTGAATACCTATGTCTTGGGCTGGGTGCTGAGGGCTAAATTAATTTGTATGAAAGTCAAGGATAACTAATGGACAGCCTGGACAAATAATGCAGCAAGAGACCTTGTATTCCACAGTAATTCAAACACACAAGGCTTTATTTGATTATATATTCCTTACAAATGCATACTCATCCCCATATGCAAAAGGGGACCTAATGGCATACTAATGCACAGTGTTACCCATTATGCATGAACCGTTTGAGCCTAAGCTACCATGAAAGCCAATCAAACCATAGCCTTCCAAATTCCACAGCGTGCCTTATGTTCGGAACAGTTTATTCTCTTGAAATCAGCAATTAATTGCATAGAGTTAATTGCAGACTGAACTGCAGATGACCTCTACTGCTCTGTTGCTGCAGGATGTGTGTGTACCCTAAGAGAATAGCGTAATAGATGTACCCAAAGAGAAAGGATGCACTCAGGGGATTAGTATGGGCTCTCTTGTTGCAACTAAAGCTGGGATATGATCCTTGAAGATAATACCTGGTTGAAATATTGAAAAGCTACCGAATCATATTGTGCCCATCAGTACGGATAGAGGTTAAGGCACAGAGCCTCAACCTTCAAAGGCATTTTAAGCTCTGGAAAATTCGATCCAGCTTTGTCATTATCCATCATTTGTGACCATTAACCTATGACACATGGCATACCCTACCAATCATCTCCTGTTATAAATGACTCTGTCCTGTGAAACAATGCCATTTACTGTATATGCCTTAACATGAAAGTCCACATGGGATTAAAAAGAAAAAAGAAGAAGAAATTAAAGCAAGTAGTTACATTGCCTTGCTTCTTGTCACATGTAATGATGGTTGAATAGCTAGACTGTTGGTCGATGGGCTTGCCCAAGCGCATGCCAGCTCTGGCCTTAATTGACTATGATTATAACTAATGGCTATATTGATGTACATTTTCTCCCCAGCAAAATTGTTCAGTTAGGATCAAGCAAATTCTGTAGCTCCTCAGGCAGTCCCCGAACCCTCCTTTTTTCCACACTGTATTTAGCCAAGATAGCGCATTAGTGCACATCTGCTGTGCGAGTTTGCGTTTGTGTGTCTGTGCCAGTGCATAAGACAGAGAGAGAGAGAAAACAAGAAAGAGTGTGTTTATAATAGGGTTTAACTGTATAGCTGGTCACCTGCTTACCTTTAACCCGCAATCATAACTCATATAAACCTTTTTCTCAAAACCAGCTTTGAAATGACTTCCTACATTGTGAAACCTCTAAAAATGAGTGCTATTAGGTTTGTTTACAACATTACAGGGTGATATATTCTCTCATTAGTAATGCTAGATTATACGCAGTACTGAAAGGATACCTTTCTGGTGTTTTGTTTCTCCATAAATGAAAACGCTGATGTTTTTTTAAACATTTAGCTCATACAGCCCTGGCATATTAAAATTAAGAGAATCATGTGCAAATATGTGCTGTAAGGATTTCACCAATTTTGTTAGATGGCTGCATTATTCATCAAACAAGAATTGCCTCTGGTAAAATTCTCAACCCTGCAACTTTGAAAGTTGTTTTTGTTTGTGGAAAAACCTCTCTATCGCTTACAACCACATCCTCTCAGGCACTGCTTGCTTTGGGCCAATAACACAATGTGTCAGATTCATAGTGTGTTTCATTGGATCAATTACAGCTCTTTGGGAAAAGAGTTGAACAAACCCGTATTGTATTAAAATCAGCATGTTGCCGTTATTGGTATATTGATTTCTCCCTTAAAGGGTAATTCTTATCATATAGAATGGGTATTTAAACTAATAAAGGTTTTTAGGGTTTACTTTCAGCTATCTCTCTTTTCTACTAGCTTCTACTCTCATAAACATATTCTCATGTACACACAGATATACACATTGTACTCATCAAATCAAGCCATGTCTCCATGGAAACTGGAGTTGAATAAAGAGATTGCCTTAATCACTTGATAAGTAGTACAAACTCTGCTCTCGTCTTGCCAAAGACATTCACTTTCCAATATAATTTCAAATTCACTGTGTGAAATATGTGGAGCCATTTCATTCTATTACCCAGAGTTATACATGGTGACATCTGGGACAGCTCTCCAATATGTTGTACTTCAGGTTAATTAAAAATGTAATGGTCAAGTCTGTATTTCTAATAGAGCTGACAGGAGCTCATAATTCATTCAGATTGATTAGATATTAAACCACTGATCTGTATAACAGTAGTTGCAGATTAGGATGGATATATATATATATATATATATCCTAATTGTGCATTAGTATCTAGTTGTACATAACAAGATGCTTTTCAGGTAGTGCCTGCTCAGGATTTTTGCATAAACGATCACCTCCAGTTTAAACCACAAACAAAGGTACTTTGCATAAAATTGCTTCTTTGCATCTACTTCAGAAGCTACTTGATGTTGAACTTAGAGGCTAAAAACATACTGGTAAGCAATCAAGACAAATTTCTCCAAGGCCCCAGATGGCAAATTGCACTGTCAAATCTTTAGGTATAAAATTGTGGTTAATGATTTGTCACATTTCTATTGTGCTGAGCTGATAATTGAACAGAGCTCTCTGAATTTAACTGACTGTTACAAATGCTTATTATGAGAAATGACAACCTAGGTGCTGTTGACCCTTTTATTAGAATTGTTAATGTGCAAGTGTGTATTATGAAAAAGTAACAAACGTGATTTACTGCTTTTAGCAGGCAAAAAATAAAATAAAAATAAAAAAACACTGATTGATGTGCCAGTTTTTAAAGTCTTTCTACACATCACAAACAGAACTACACAGACTCTATCTGTGCTACCCATCTCCCTCCCCTGAGGCATTGCTCTGATGTGGATAAAGTGAAGAATTATCACTTGCCTGCTGTACCTGGGTTTCATTGCATATTTTCATTCCGGTGTGATTTATTGCATTAAAAGGAGAAAGAATGACAAGTAATGAAAAGGGAGGGCTGAATTTCTGGTTTGCACATTAACCAAATTTCGCAAATCCTTTTCAGACATAGATAACAACATTGGGGTAATCCTAAAACCAGTCTCAAAGATTTAGAAAGGCAATTCTGCAAGTGTCTTCACACTTGTTCACCATGTTTGCTTGTTTTTTTTTAACTATTATACATCTGAATATGGAGAATGCAGCAGAAGTCCATTTTTATTTTAATTTACCTTTTATTTGTAATCAAACTGTCAAAAGCCCACAGTAGTTTTTTTTATTCTTTATGCTTGTGAATGGTTATTGTTTATTCTGAAACCAGATTTAACACGACTTGATAAACCAAAGGATAAGATATGGAAGTTTGAAGGCTAAAATTAATTCCTCTTTGAAATGCTGTGCTTCTTTTCTTCTGAAAGGCAAAAGAGAAAATATCATTTGTTTCATGTAAACACTGCAAGACACATTTCCTTCTTCGCCACTAAGATTTAGTCATGGAAGCTTGCACTTCTGAGCAGAGTGATTTCAGGCACAAGCTCATATTTTCTTCCGCTCATGCTTTGGCAAAAGACATTATACCTGTCCAAATATAAGTAAAACAACATTTTACGTGTATGGAAAAACTCATGAACAATAACAGGGAAAATACCTCCACTAAAATCCACTAAAAGCATAAATATCAGGCCACATTTCCAAGGTGATTATAGCATTGTAAAAATATGCCTTTTTCTTCATGCTAGTGGCAAACACTAGAATATTGTTAACGCTTCATTAAAATACTGTCCTGAGCATAGACCATTTAAAAGATGGATGTAGCTAGTATGAGTCACCCACTGGTTTGTGAAATCCCATTTCGAAGCATTGAGGTGAACGTCTTCACTGATGCTGCTTTTGGTGTTTCGAGGTGATGAGAAGGGGAAAGCCTGAGTGTAAAACTGCGTGCTCATTGGTTAAAGACTTGTTAATCACAAGTTGTTACCCAGTGGACATAGTCCTCCTTTCCAAGACACAATATGACCAAAATTTTAAAATTAGACTTTTTATGACCTGAACTGAGCAACTGAACCCACAAACTCATTATAAGTGTTTACCACATGTATCACCCACTGGTGATCATTAAAAAGAATATAGGTTTAAGGCACATTCTTGTCAAGCGACCAGATCAGTTCCAGAGTTTGAACTTCCTGGGATTCTGATTAATAGATTTTACAGTCTTCATGTAAAGAGTGTAAGAAATGAAGGCCTGAGTAAAAGAAAAAGTAAACTAATTACTAACTAAAAGTATCATATTTGCGAAAATCAGGCTTATAGTTCATTGAAGCAAACTATAAATTCACCTCTAACTTCAGTCTGTAGGCAGCACTGCAAAATTTGAGGCGCATACACCAAATTTTAATGGGTTCTTTCCCTTTCTCATCTCTCCATTAACTTCCATGTAAATAAGTTGAGTACTTTTTGTGTAATCCTACTAGAAGTCAATGTGGCAAACAAATAGTAATGCAAACATAACCTCCTTGGCAGAAGCAATAAAAACTCTCATTAAGTCAAGGAGTGAAATGGATCTGCAGCACTTAAGCTTAAACCCGAAAAAGACGGAAGACAAATCATGAATAACAAGTAATATCGTAAATAACATTTGGGAATGAATGAAGCTGTCCGTCTTCACTAAAAGTTAGATGAGCATAAAAACCAAAAATCTAAGCTGACAAGCTTGAACAGGTGACACATTTTACTTATGCAAAGTGTTCATTTAGTGGAATAATAGGCAGCGCCTTCTCAGTGATCTGATCCTGTATTCAGCATGTGTCTACAACAGCCTCACTTTGCAACCATGCAAAACATTTTTAGTTCTTCATCAATTTTTTCAAGTGTCTGCACCTCAAGCAGCCCAGTGACAACAATGGACTGAAATGAGAGGTAAGTAACCTTTTTAACTGTACATACCAGTTTTCTAAAACTGAGGTACTCTGTGATCAAACCAGGTTCAAAGAAATGTTAATCAGTCTTATCAAACACCTCAGTTATCTCAAATCATATTAAAATGTTCAGTGGCATTGTCACTGTCACTGTAATTTCATTATGCTTGTATAATGGCACTGTAAAGTCTTGATCATAATCTTTTTTTGTGAGTTTTTGCCATAATTAAAATGGGCACAAATGATCTATTACCATCTGCACGCCACTGTTGTCCCCTCTTTGTTCACAAAAACATGTCCGAGTTATCTGTTATTCCTAAAGCTAGCAAATTTTTTTCCCCTGAACAACACATTTGTTGCCAAATTGTTGTGGCCAAAATCATCTCCAAGATGCAAGGAGAGCAAAAGTGTCTGCATGTTGTGTGCTTATCTTTTTATTTTATGTTGATGTGATTTTGCTTAGTTGTTTTTTGTGGCATGTACATATGTCAGGTGACTTATGTTGCAAGCCAATTTCCCCAAGAAGACAAATAACTGTAACCATCTATCTGATTGTCAGACCAAGATTAAAGAAATCTACTACTTCTTACAAGCTACACTCAAATTCAAATGCATGTATTGCGATACTGACTATTTTATTTATTAATAAATCTACGTAGAGTGCACACACACATGCATTCACAGCAAAAGATGCTAATGGTAATGACAGTAGTCTCTATATAATCCCACCTAGCTCACATTTTGTAACATGTCTATTGCTGCACTGACAAGATTTGCTTTTGAGAACACTGTGTTTGGAGCACTGCTACATTATTTTCAGACTTAGGGGTGCTTACAGATGCAAGGCAATCCCCAGTTTCCCACTCTCCTGCCCCCACCATTCATTTGAAAGACAAACAGACTTTCCATCTGTCTAAAAGAAGCTGTCCACTCTAATCAATGTCTATGTGACACCTTCTCCCTCTTCTTAGCTTAGTCTTAGCAAAGACAGGACATCTGTGAGAAAGAACAGGTGGAAGACACAGTAAATGCCCTCAGGGTGGAATCAAACCCCGGACTCTGCATTAGCTTCATGGCATATGGCTAATGGCCACTGGTATACTTCACCCCAGTGAGCTGTACCAGTGCCCATGAATATACATATTAGGCCATAAAACTATCCAATAACTTATTTATGCACATATTACAAAATGCAGCACCTTATCATTAAGGTTCTCTTAGGGAACTAAACCCAACTGTATAAAGTTAGTCACGCTAGGCTATCCTACTAGCTAAGTTAACTAAAGTAAACAAAATAAACAATGTGATGCTACTGGGAGTCACAAAGTTAGACCGTTTGGGAGTGATGGGAAAGAGAAGAGAGCAGGGAGAGACAGGACAAAATAGGAGAGAGACAGAGCCAGAGTTTCATAATTGCTAATGATTAAATACAGCAGTGGTGTGTAAACACACAGGGAGTGAAAAGAGGTAATGGCTTCACGAGAAGCCCTCCCAGCAGCCTATTGCAACATAACTAAGGTATGGTTAAGGGTCACCTGATCCAGCCCTACCTATAAGCTTTATCAAAAAGAGAAGTTTTAAGCTTAATCTCAACAGCACAGAGTGTTTGTCTCCTCAATCCAAACTGGGAGCTTGTTTCATAGTTAAGCCCCCTATAGTTAAAGGCTGGTTATTGAACTTTTACAAACTCCAGAAATCACCAGTAAGCCAGCACTGTGAGAGCGATTTGCTTTGTTTGGATTATTATAATGTACTGTGAGGTCTTTAAGATATGAAAGGGGCATTAATATTCAATCTTTTATATGTGAAGCTAAAGATATTAAATTGAAGTCTGAATGTAACGGGGAGCTAATAATGGGAAGTTAACATGGGAGATGTATGATCTCTCTTTTTAGTCTGACTTAATACTGTCACTGTAGCATTCTGGATCAACCAAAAACTTTTCAGGAAACTAAATAACTAATCTTGACTGGTTTCTCTTTTTTTGTTTTACTGCAATCATACAATCAATTCCTTTTGAAGGGAAACCTCTTGCAGTGGCAGTTACAAAGTTTCAATAAAAAAATAAATAGCTATATTTAAACACATGGAGACACAAAAGTATATAGACACTCAGTCACACAAAGTTTCCCCTTTGTGTGAAAAATTATTCCATATTACTAAAAATGTAACTAGCTCCTGTGAGCTTTTCAAGGTTTGAAGGCATTCTGAAGATTTTAGGATCATTTTTGCCTTTTTCATCAGTCTAAAATTAAATCCAAGCGCAGTCAGCTGACTCATGCTTTCCTTTACAAATCACGCAAAGCAACTTCCAGCGTGTCACCACGCATGAGTACATCAGCAATGTACATTCTATATTTTCTAAATCACAAATGTTTAAAGTGCTTTAAAATTTGTTCAGTTTCAAATACAAATGTTTGACGCGAAGCTTCAGCATATAAATAACACCAACATAACACTCGCAGTCTGCTACGCAGCAGCTGTAGTAGCAACAGGACACAGCAATATAGCTGTAAGTTTAGACAGGTCATTTATCACATGTAACACAGCATGTGCTCGTCATCTGTATGTGGCTGGTAGAGTAATGGTTAGAAAAAGATATTGCAGCAATTAAGAGTTTCTTTTATGTAGCTGAAAATCACGCAAGCCTCAAGGCACGCTCACAATAAGTTCGGGTCTTCCAGTCAATTCCATGGCCACAGGTGTGAAAACCAAACACGTAGGCGTGCAGACTGCTTCTACAAACATTTGCAAATGCATGGGTCGCTCTCAGGAGCTCAGTGAATTCCAGCATGGTGCTCTGATAGGATGCCACCTGTGCAACAAGTCCAGTTGTGAAATTTCCTCGCTACTAAATATTTCACAGTCAGCTGTTAGTGGTATTACAACAAAGTGGAAAAGACTGGGCCAACTCACAAAGTCATAGGCCATGTAAATCACAGAGCGGGCTCAACGGATGCTGAGGTGCATAGTGTGCAAATTTGACCAACTTTTCCAAACTTCATGTGACCTTCACATTAGCTCAATAACAGTTTGTAGAGAAATTCATGGAATGGGTTTCCATGGCTGAGCAGCTGCATTCATGCCTTACATCACCAAGTGCAAGGATAGCGTCAGCTGCAGTGGTATAAAGCACTCTGCCAAGGGACACTAGAGCAGTGGAGACTTGTTCTATGGAAGGATAAATCATGCTTCTCCATCTACTCTAATCTGATGGCCGAGTCTGGGTTTGGTGGTTGCTAGGCAATGGCACTAGTCTGACTGTATTGTGCCAAGTGTAAAGTAAGGTGAAGGGAGATTTATGGGGTTGTTTTTTTAGGAGTTACAGTGAAAGGAACTCTTAACGGTTCAGCATACCAAGAACTTTTGGACAATTTCATGGTCCAAACTTTGTGGGAATAGTTTGGGGATGGCCACTTCCTGTTCCTACATTACTGCGCACCAGTGCACAAAGTAAGATCCATAAAGACATGAATGAGAAGTTTAGTGTGGAAGAACTTGACTGGCCTGCACAGAGTCCTGATCGCAACCTGACAGAACAGCTTTGGGATGAATTAGAGCGGAAACTGAAAGTCGGGCCTTCTCGTCCAACATCAGTGACTCACCTCACAAATGTGCTTCTGGAAGAAAGACCTAAAATTCCCCTAAACACTCCAAAATCTTGTGGAAAGCTTTCCCAGAAAAGTTGAAGCTCTTATAGATGCAAAGCGTGGGCACACACCATATTAAACCCTATGGATTAAGAATGGAAGTTCATATACATGTAAAGGTCGACGTGTATATGAACATTTTTATTTATGTAATGTTTTCTGTGGGATAGCGTTCCTGTCTGAAGTGATGGGAAAATATTTTAATAACCTGTCTGAGAAATGTGGTGGTAAAAAAACGCTTAACTTGTAGTATGTGAGAAAATATCTGAGTAGCTTTATTCTGTGGAAATTCTGCCAAATTGAGTTTTCTTATAAGCTTTGGTATCACCTGGGAAACGAGGGTTATCTGTCGACCCAACAATTGGTTGTTTTAATTGGTATTCGCCCAACAGCGCTGTCAGACTCAAGGATTTAAAAGAGAATCACAAATCATAATCCTGCTTTTACAAGATTTTAAGTTGTTGAAAGCCCCGGTGATTCTTTAAACTTTCTGTACAAGCAGACACCTCAGTGGATGCGTACTACGCAGGGCCTCGAGAGCCCTCGCCACAGGGCTTCGACAGCATGCGCTTTGATGTGTGGTTAGATGCATAGACACTGAGAGAAGAAGACAGGCAGAGAGAGGGAACAAGCAAGTATTAAGTTGAAGGCCATGTTAGTTTGAATCTACACTCTCAAGCCTGAGAAAAGCCTTTCAAGTAAAGGAGTACTGAAGAAAAGTCACTGGAGGAAAAACTGCACTATCAACAAAGTGTAATCGGGTCATCTTCATAATTAGTCATTTACTGATGTTTAGCAACCAACAGACAACAAGATGAGCCTTGCATAGCCCCTAATAATGTGTATGCTCTAAATAAAATGCTTTTCATTGGGGGGGGG
>NW_005187405.1:6850791-6874724 GCF_000239375.1 Pundamilia nyererei
GGCTGCCAGAGATTCAGTGTATTATTAAGGAAGAGTTATTTTTTTAACTTGCAACATTTTTATTTTTAAAAATCTATGAACAGCTAATGTCTATTCTCTGTAAAAAAAAAAAAAAAAACAACAACCAACCAACCAACCAACCAAACAAAACCAAACCCTGAAAACTATTTAATAAATAAAAGTAATAAGTGAAGAAAAAAAAGCAGTAAAATATTTTGTGATTTGTAAACAATCCAGAATCCAAACGTGTCCTCTCTTCAATATGTGGCCTGAAATATATAAATATACTGTTTTTTGTTTTGCTTTTAATATATGATTTCTTAATATACAAACATCATATGAGTTTTAAGAGATGATGCATGAGCAGCATAGCTAAGCAATGACTCCCCTAATTTGTGAGACATATGTTCCACTCACTCACATTTATAGCAATATGTCACTGCTAGTAGGACAGGTCTTGCCAACCCTTCGAGATAAAAAATATGAGGAGGGTGATTTTATTTAAAAGCTCATTTAGCATTCATGTATAGTACCTTTAGCCCAGGTTCCTAATGGCCTGTATCCCCTTGGATTTGTAAGAAGATGTATGAAAATGCAAATATATCAGCAGGAAGTGCACTCAGCTGTCTTGGCATACAAAAAGATTTGATAGAATTGCATTAAAAACTCAGACTTCAGGGGGGAACCTTTAGCTTATTTTAAACATTTAACCACTGGTTGTGTGTAATGTTAGGAGAATTGAAAATTATGACTATTCAGTACTGTTTTGATTTTATTCTAACTGATAATGTCAAATTAAAATGCAACACTCTTCTCTGACAGTTCTTTACATATCGAAAACGCCTGCAGAAAAGCTATATAGGCGCACTTTTATTTGCAACAGTACCCTTTAGATAGGCATGCAATCTATCTATCTATAAGTATTCAAGGAGAAGCTAATGCTAACATGTGTACAATGATTGAGACAAAAATCTGGAATGGAGATGCTTGAATATGAGATCTCATTATCTAATTCCTATTTCAGGCTGTTTGCAAAGCTTCTTTGCTACATTTTTCAAATAGTTGCTGTGTGGCCAAAACACACCGATTATTCCTCCTTTTTCCCTTCTCAACATTTCAGTTACCTTTAAAGCACCTAGTGCACCACTACGATGTGTGCTGGGGTATTTAAAGAGAGAAATTAATTGTTTTTCTTTCATTTTGGTGAATTAATGAAGTTTGCAGGAAACAAAGAAACTCCAGAGAATATATGTTCACAGATTATGTTATTGGGTTGTAATATTCTTTCTGACATGGAGTTTTACAGAGACACACACATATCCAAATGCACTGTTCCTCCACTTTCTGTGTTTACCCAATTCAATAATGAACCTCCTGTTATATGACAGATTAAAATTGTGGGTATACTTTGCTGTGCAAAACCAGTTTAACCCTTATATATTGTAAGTGATCCAAAATACACAAAAATGAAAATATGTTAAAGTTCTAGATCGCTCTGCACATAACACAATTTTTTGTACGTTGAGGGTGTTTTGCTTCGTATTTCACAAGTATCCATTCATATGGATTTTTGATCCCCCAGACCAGTGATGGTGTTTTGTGAATTCTGAAACACTGTACATGTCATATGTGTATTTTTATGAGACAGTGGAGACAGAATTCAAGGATGAACTTGGCACTATCAGAAGACAGTGTTTTTGTTCCCATGACATTTGCCCAGATTCCCACAGAGACAGGCACCTGCTGATCTTTGAAGGATCACAGAGGAAATTTGAAACAGTGAAAGAGTAAAACAGCATAAAGGATGCTTCACATGCAATGCAACAACAGTATCGCTGCACTCTGAAACCCATTATTTCCTACGGTTTGCCCCACCCATGCACAGTTTGCACTGAGCAAAGCATGGAGCAGTACAAGCATGCTGTCCAGAGAGCACTCACACATTCAGCGACTGTGGCACACTGTGATGCATGACCATTTAAAACCAAATGTGCAGAGGCCATAAGAGCGATTATATATGGTGCATCTGCACTTAAAAGAACCTGCAATTTAACAAAATAGCCTTAAAAAAGAATGAATTTATTCTGACCTAACTGAGATTAAACCAACTGAGAGCTAATTGAGATTAAAATAGACATCAAAAGAGGGGTTAGAGGGTCATGAGAGTATAAAGGCAGCTGAGAAGCCATTTCAATGAGTGTAGGAAACCAAGTCCCACACACACACACACACACACAGTTTCCTACCACTGCTGCTGCACAAAACAAGTGTTTCATTAAGTATTTTTTGTTTTCTAAGTGTTGATTATTACACATGATATTTATGATGATTTTTATGATATAGCAGTTAGAACATCACTGTAACGGTCATACATGATTGTATAAAAAGATCCAACAGCTTTAGAATTTGTTTGCCATTTTCTTTAAAATATATTTCAGTCATCGCGGCAATTATCTTTTCATGTCTTAAGTAAAACAGTACATGTATGATAATAGATGTTTTACCTCAAAAATGACCGTTCCAAAGTCTAAAAAATAGACTCTCCCAGATCACTAATGCATTTATAGATTATAAATCAATATATAGTTTAAAATTTGGTATAGACACATGACCTGGACCTATACTGTGAAAGCATTGAGTACTTATCAGGGTTATAAATGGTACTAGTGTACTAGTGGCTTGTTAAGGATTTATCCCAGAGTACTCTCTGGCTTCATACTGCTAATTACTCCAACCCTAACCAGAGGTAATACAATCCCAAATGATTTCCTTTGGACAGCTGGGACCGAATGTAGGAAACACGCTTATCAGGTGCTGTAATGTGTCTTCGCTAAGAGTTGGTTCGTGAATGTGTGGAAGTCCACTGTCTCCTTGTCAGCAGATGTCAGCTGGACGTCTGCCAAGCCGGCCCAAGCAAGCCTTTTTGTTTTTTTCTTCTTTTTCTTTCTTGTTCCTTTTCACAGCAATCTCACTGTAGAGCTATGCAGAGAGAAAAAATGCAGTATTATTTCAACATAAGTTAACTTTCTTTATTGAAACAAAGCTACAAGGAACCGCTATGCATATCCAGAGTGACAAACAGACACGGTCAATTGTTACAGTATATGACTCATGTCGGAAACTCACATATTTAATGTTTTCTTGTGAGTGGACTTAAGTTAGCAAAGTAAGAGTGAACATACACCACAGAGAGCCTAATATTTGCTTGAAGTCTAGAGTTTCCCACGGTTTTCACAAGCTGTCTGATAAATGAGAGCACGCTGTGGGAGGCATATTAATCACTAAAGCTCAACACTGAGACACAAAATCCTCTTTTGTTTTTATACTCAGCCCACCTAGCTAGGTTTTATAGTACTAAGGGTCAGTCTTTAGTAACACCAGGCACACTGTTTTTTGGGGATTTCTTTTTATTTACAGCACTCAAAGGATGAGCATGTGTGCATATGTGTCTGTGTTTGTGTAAAGTTCAGGCCTCGGGTTTGTGAGCTTAAACCTTTTTCTTCTTGCGCACATACTGTCAGAAACTCTGGTAAGATAAACACCTTCCATGCCTGACAGATATCACACCTTCTGCATCGCATCTGCACTTCTTAAAGTGGGAACTTGTAAGGAGAGATGAGCAGTGCAATAATGTATAATAACCCATTTAACACTGGTGTAAAGGATCATTTCCTTGTATTTAATTCGCTGGAAAGCTGCACCAGATAAAAAAAAAGATCAGAACCAATCACCACAGGCCAATACATTCAATTTGAGCACAACTCAGTTAGGGGCACGCTGATGTTAACTGCACAGTTTAACCTTCACCACAGATGATGATTATGAGCTGTGATTACTTATAATTCTTCAGCGGCTGATTCGAGTGCTATAAACATATTTTCCGAGTTTCTCTAAAAATAACCGTGCACTTTCTTTTTCTTCCTCTTTTCCTTCCCTTGTTTTGTCAAGTAGGAGGACCTTTACTTTCTGTTTTTTTGATTGCTTGAGCATGGCCCCTGAGTTGGGAGCTTGCTCAACTTGATCCGCTTTTTTATTCTCACTGCTTGCCAATTTTCCTGACAACTGAAGCAGAATACAGACGGAGAGGGAGAAAAGGAGGTTTGAGGCTGACGCAAAAGCATGACAGTCTGTCTCTGCCCTTTGTGATGGCTGTGGTCACCCTTTAAGCAACACCCCCAACATCCCCCTCCTTTTTTCCTGCCGCTAGCCTTACCAGAACAGGGTTTATCATCTGTGATGAAGTACCCGTGGTCTGGGAGGGATCAGCCCTGGATGTTTATTACATTAGGTCAGCATGTACTAATGGAGAAACTCCTGCAGACCATGTCATCATCACAGGGCAAAAACCGATACTAAGCAGTATTACCTCTTCCTCTTCTTGCCCTTTCTGTTCTTTTCTTTTTTCTTTTCAAAAGGTTAAAAAAAGCGCACACATACACACACACATTCACATTAACACAAGAAGGGTCATAAACAGAAACAATTTTTTTATATTACAGTGTTTACTTCTGTAAATGTTTCATTATATATGAATATATAGTCCCTTTCTCTCATATGCAGTATTGCACAAAGACTTTATTTCACTAATTCATATTTTGTTAGAATAATGATAAACAGGTTTTGGGTCATTCTTATAAAAAAAATAATCATGATGCCAGTCAATCATTTTCCAGATTCTGTTGTGCAGTGGATCAAAATCTGCTCTGCATTCATCAGTTTTGATAAGATCCCCTCAAACAAGCCTCAGACCATGACAGAGCCTCCACCGTGCTTTATAGATGGCTCTCTCCTGACCTCCACACAGAGGGACAGCAATTTCAAATTTAGATTCATCACTCAATCTAAATTTCCATTCTCATCAGGCTTCAGCAAACAGTAGTTCTTAAGGATATAATTTTCAGATGCCGTTCATAAATAGTTCTCACTACTTCATTGGTCCTCCTTATCTGGTTTCCTTAGATTTTTTAACGACACAATGTACACCGTGCTGAGAAGTTTTTGTTAGGTGTCTTTTTATGCTAGAATGTTTCATAGGTCAGTGTTAAGTGGCATAACAAACAGAAAACATGATCAGGTACAAGGACTAGACTGAAAATAATATTTAAAAAGAAAAAAAACACCTAATGTCTAGGTGAAAGTGCAACTAGTCAAGACCACGTCAAAAAAAAAAAATTTACAAGAAAGTGCTTAGAAGTAACACATAAACTCTATATGGTTTACTATAGACTGTCTATTATAGTTTTTCACAATACTCTAAGATTCTAAATATTTGGCATGAAGTAATGAAAGAATCAGGTAAAATATTTTAAAAATCAGTGTTTAGTATACTATTGTGTTTGTCTGCTTATGTTACATGAGAATGCACCTGTATAAGATATGCATGTGCTTTGCTCCAGCAGTGACTTTACTCTGACTTGTGCTGTTCAGGTGTTTGACAAAGAATAAGCTGCCAACTCACCGGAGGCCCACAATTAGTGCTGAGCAGCTGCTAAGCTTTCTGTGCCATAACAATTCACACTCTGTGGACACAGACTGTCAGCCTTGCAAGATCAGCTGTACAGAGCCATAAGCTTACTTGTCTTCGTTCCTAGTTTCAGTCTCCTCTCTTAGATTTGTGAATGTATGCAAAAAGGCAGTACACCTTCTACTTTTATGCTGAATGCTAAGTGCCAGTGATCCATCCCGGAGCAGGCCACACATTAAAGTGACTTTCATTCATTTTCATCAGTGTGCCTTAGGATGGACACACTCCTTCAATTTCAACTGCTTGTTGACCCTCCGCAGAACTGGCCCATAGGTAACCCTGACCAGTACAACATCAATAGCCATGGTGGCACCATTAATGAGACACGCTAGCTGTGTGTGATGTGAATCATAGAGAGGGCTGTAGGGTGCCTGCGCTGTGCTAGGCACACCATGTTTAATGAATATTAGGAAAGTCAGAAAAAGCCTGGACAGATGGTATCTCTTGAGGCATTTCCTGTTGGGAGCAACTGTCACAAGCAAAACTAGTTACCTTAAATCATCCAGTCAGATACTGTGGATCTGCACCAACATCATTATAAAAGTGCACAGAAAGGCATATACAGTAGCCACATGAATTTTTCTCCTGCTTAATTTAGCTGTAGTCTTTATAATATCTGACATTCTTTCAAGACATTTAGAAAGCAGCACCTCAGTTAATACGTGTAGAGTCCAGCGCTGTGGCCAAGCTGTCTCCAGGGTTACAATTCTCTCTGTTAAGAGTCAAGTCAGAATAATCCTTGTCCATGTTTCAACCACTAATACCATAAAATAAAGTAATATATTTTAAGTAATAAACAGGAATGACACTGTTTCTTCTGAAAAAGATTTGAGATGCTTTGCAAGAAATGTTAACTAGCTTGTCCAGTCTGCTTTGGTGGATGAAAGTCTGCTCAAAAGAGCGAGCACACTGAGCAACATGTCTTTTTTTTTTTAAAATATGCAGTCGGCTTCCACACAATCATCTACAATAGCAGAAGCTAAGTAATCCCAAAAGCAGCTGAATGACATTTAATCGCTGGTGAAGGTACGATGCAAAACATTTGAGCTTTAAATATGCCGAAATGTATTAACAAAGACTTTATATTCAAATACCGCTTACACACACAGACATTGGATTCTGTGACACACACCGGAATAACGTGTAGTACCAGTGAGCCCGACATCATGGAGCATGAGTTACAGTAGCAATTTATGCTGGCGCTGCCAGGTGTTACTGTATAAGCCAATGTTTACATAAGTGTGTGGTGTGGAAATATCTTCAAAGCAGAACAGATAAAGGAACGCGGAATGTGTTATGCACTGTATATTGCGGTGAAAAATATTTCCTGGAAGCAGGACAAGTACCTGCCTCGACGCCTCTTATTTTCTGTGAATTTTCTCTCGAAGGTGTGAAGGTGCGTATCTGCTCAGAGAGAGAAAACATGTTGCTACCGTAGCAAAACAAACAGGATAAATCTCACCAGCAGAGGCAGTCGTGCAGAGACGAGCCTGACAACAGCCACAGGGCCCAGCGACTACTGCACTCTGCCTAATCAAGCAGTCATTTGAAAACGTTATCACTTGTAACATGGTAAAAAGAAGAGTGTGGAAATACAGTTTCGGGTGCCCTCGCAAACAATAGAAAGATATTTAAAAAAGAGTGAGGGCTTTGTTTGTTTCTTTGTTTTATGAGCAGCAGCAGAGCAGAGCTTAGAAAAGAGGAATACAAGCATGATTAGTAGAAAACTGGGCCCGATTCATTGCAGTGAGCATTTCAAGAAAAACAAAGTGTGCAAAGTTTTGAATGTCGTCATGTGACCACTGAATAGCAGTTTTCAGGGCAATTAACAGCGCCTCTGCCAGTTAGTGTAGACTTACCCCGTCTCTTTATCTACTGTAAAATCTAAATGGCAACGAATGAGCATCGGAATGTGCCAAATGTGGATTTAGACAAAAAAAAAAATGTTTAAAACCTCTAAAGCTAACCTTAGTGACCAAAAATCCTCAATATGGCTCTAAAAAGTATTCTTAAATGACTTTAAGATAAAAAAAAGAAGAAGAACTTGTGATGAAGGACGGTCATTCTTTTCATTGACATGTCCTCTCTGTAGCCATGAGACGAGGTTCAACCTTTCATCTTCAACACAGAAATAATTCTCTACCTTGGGGAGATATTTTATTTTCGCTCCCAAACACATCACTGAGATGTTCATTGTAATGTTATGGGAAGATGACTGGTTCAGTCATGTGCTATTTTGTATATTATCACCGTTTAGAGACTAGCATAAATTGGAAAAAGGTCCCATACTTGGCACAGAAATATGTAATGAAGATTTTAAAATAGATCACATTGACTTCCCTGACGGTTTAAAAACAATCCCACTGTTACAATTCTGCTTGAATTATTTCATTTCTTTTGGTACACCTGCATTCCTGTAAAGCATTTATTCCTTCAGTGTTTTTTTTTTTTTTTTTCTAGTGTTGCATGATGCAGTGAGACAGCAATAGCAAATGACCTTCTACTTTTTTTCTTTCCCCTCAGTTAAGGGTCTCATAATTACTGGCCTTTACTGCCACTGCATTTCAATGACTCTCTTTCAAGTCAAAATAACTCAAGGTTTAAGTTTAATCATTTATTCTAAATAATTTCATTAAACCCATCACGGTGAAAAGTCCACAATTACATTAAAAGGAAGGAAATTCATTGAAAGAGAAAAAGAAATAGTAAAAGTGGGAACTGTGGAAGAATGTTCAGTACAGTCCACCTTCTTTGAATCTTAACAATAAAGCTTTAAAGTCTGTCTGCTTCATATTTTGCTACATTCCCTCTTAGCTGTAGTATTGAATCTATACACTTTCATAGTCTAAGACCAAGCCAAGAATTTTCTAACTTGTGCTAAAAAAATAAAAAAAGATAAATACAAAGAGGATAAGCTGGCTGTAAACCATTACTTAGCCAGCTGTCTAAGCCCCAGTCACACAGGCCTAGAGACCAGTCGGTGACCATCTGGTGGCCACTGGTCACGATGTTAAAAATGTTTATTCCCCAGCTGATTAGCGAGTGGTTGCTAGAAGTTGTTGGCAATTTCTAGGGTAAAATTGGTCAAAAAGAGGTACATAGTGCTGCACTGAAAAAATGTACAATTAATTTGGTTGCTAGCAGACAACTTGTATGTAAACTGAAACTGTGAAAAGTGTGATGCAAACCAGAAACAGACAACTGCTCTCAAAATAAAAGCTGAGCAACTAGCACTTTTAAAAAGACACAACTTTTAATGTGAAGGAGAGTGGTCTTTTAGTTTGTTAAGCTACTGCTCAGAGAATTAATGGCAAGCGTTTTGTAGACAAATAGGGGTCTTCCATCAGATGACCCTGAGCCACCTTTGGCTATGCTGCTATAGACTAAGGCTGCTATGGGACTGCCCATGATGCGCAGATATTCTTCTTCAGTTAGGGATATTCAAACACTTGGGGAGTGAAAAGATCTATTGCCATTTTTTTTCCTTCTCGCTCCTGTTGTTTGTTTCTCCTTTATTTCTTTCCCCTCACTCCCCAAGCAGATAACTACCCCCTCACTGAGCCTAGTACCTGCTCACAGGGTTGTGCACCACTGTTGTTATTTGGTGCTACATTTTAGCATTTGTTATGCGAAGCACTTTGTGATATTTATCCTGAAGCCTATAATATTTTTTTCCCTCAATTACTTACTTTACTTTCTATGTAAATAACAGTATAGGGGGCAGCCCACATCATATCCAAATAACACATTTATTTGGTTTAAAAGCAGGCACTGGGATATTTCAATCTCATTTGAATGCCATTCTCCTTGCCTATAACCAAAGCTAGCATCATAAGATAAATCATTCACACGATAAAATGTTGTCAAAAGAGCAGCGCTCAACTTGGGGACATGATGTTGCTGACACAATATATGAGGCCAAACCTCTGCATGTTGTACTCATACATATCTTAATTATCCATTGAAGAGACCGTATTATACTTTTTTATTATTGTATTTTCTTCTCTTTCATGCAGCACACTCTTTGGAGAGTCAAGAGATTTCCCACTTCCTTTCTGCATTGTATCCTTGTGCTAAATGATAAAGAAAATTACTTTAAATAACTATTAGCCATCATTAGCAATCAGCTAGTAAGTAACCCAAAGGAAACATGTCTGTTAGAATAACAGACATTGGGGAGGAAAAAAAAATCTTGCATGTGTAGATGCGTTTGCCAAAGCTGAGGACTTAATGGAAACCATGTTTATAGCTCCCAGTTTTTGTGTCTGTGGTACCAGTGTTTCCATCAAGTATGCCTCTCTGCAGAAAATCCTTCAGCCTTACCAAGCTTTGTAGGGCAAATTAAACAATGTTCAAATTTAGCCTCTCCACCCTCCAGCTGAAGAAAGACGACTTTTGTTCTTCTCCCACCCGTGAAAAACGTAGAGCAACAAACTTGCTGTGAAAATAAAAATAAGGTTCATGCGAGGAGATGAAAGAAAAACTCGGGAACATCTGGCAAGCAGACGATGGCAGGTTAAGGTAAACAGAATGTCCTTTTATGGTAGTACTCCTACTCTCCTCAGAATCAGAGGTATGATGTGGAACACCTTCAAAGGAGCGAGGGGCCAGCACATCTTGTTTCAATTTTTCCTCTCACTGGCAGACATGCTCTTTGGCCATAATACACCCCCCTAAAGAGTACACTAGACATAGTCTCATACAACTGTGCAC
The DNA here is from genome assembly GCF_000239375.1 of Pundamilia nyererei. Classification (NCBI taxonomy): domain Eukaryota; kingdom Metazoa; phylum Chordata; class Actinopteri; order Cichliformes; family Cichlidae; genus Pundamilia; species Pundamilia nyererei. Next base: position 6,861,029 of record NW_005187405.1, read on the forward strand.
TTAATAGGGAGCCGTGCCTGCTTTTCCCCAAAACAAACGCTTTAGTCAAAATATGCATGTGATACAATGCAGACATTCCCAGCCTTGCATATTTTCAGTGTGACCTTCTGAGGGACCGGAGCGGGAGTAGATTAATTAGTTCACGACCAGCCCTGGAAACCTCATGCCAGACCTGCATGTCAGCCTGTACAACATCTGGCAGCAGGCATCTGGTGCCATACATCAAACTAGCTCCTCCACGTTCCACACCCAACACACTGAATGCTGGCCCGATCAAACTAACTTCTAAAACTAACATTTGTTTTACAGAGGAAAAGGGGCACTGAAGGGTCCAGAGGCAGAACAAGAATCTTTTTAAAGGTCGATGCCAGTCCAAGAAGTACAAGTCTACTGCATCTGCCTGGTTTTAGGCGAAATATTGAAAAAGAGGAAATGTGTGCATAGGAATGCTTGTTCATCTAGTTTGCGTGTGTGCGTGCATGTGTAGGTGTGTATGCAACCAATTCCAAGCTAAGGCTCCCACCCCGATACCCCCAGCTGCTCCGTGTATCCCCCGTGCCAAAGCCTTTGATGTGACTAGCAGAAATGTCATGAACCTACAAGCACTCCAACCGCTTAGAAAGCTCTAATGAACAGAATAAAAACACAACCCCTAAATCAGTGAGCAGGCAGCAGCATCCCTGTAGCTGTCACACTGATATCAGAGCAGGTCTGCCCTCCATGCCGAAGCTGCAGGAGAAAAAACCCTTCCCCTGTGATAATAGGTAGCAGGCTTAGGGCTGTTAAACTGGGTCATTTAGTGGCACGTGTAACAGTAGAGTTCTCCTCTCCTTTGTCTCATTTTTCTCATTTTCGCTCTTCACCCCATAGTCCTTTTATTGCTTCAGCAGAGCAACATCACCCACTATCGCCCCCAACCCCTGATAAAATTAACTACATTCCTCTCCAGTGATACCACCAAGTATTGCTGCTGGTTATAGAGAACATGTCTGACTGCCGTGTTTTTTATCATCACGAAGCGCCGTGCTGAATGGAGCGGCCTGTCTGTCTCCTCGTGTGTGGTATTCCATTATCATATTCCATTGAGTTATGGCTTTCTTATTCTGTAATGGGGGAAAAAAGAGATTGTTACCTCTGCTGCTTTTTCCTGGTGTGCATGGTGCTATACTCAGCGGTGGAGTATAATTGAATGATTTTGTGAGGGGATCAATGAGATTAGGGATTGTGTTTATTCCTCTGTCGCTCTGGATTAGTGGTCGTTTTATATCTGTCTTGAAGAATACTATGTACAGTACACACATTTAACACACACATACACATATGTACAATGGTTGATAGCAATGAGGTGCTAAAGCTATACATGTGCTTTTCAAAGAGCAAAGGAATTTCTTTTTAAATTACAGCAAATTATGAGTCATCTTCATGTTTATGTAAGAAACCTATACATTTTTATTTTGGTTGTATTTGTACGTCGAGGCTTTCCGTATGCTTTGTTATTGTGCTTGTATGTACCTTGGTACACGTGTTAACATTCTCCAGGGTATCAAAGCAGCTTTAGAGAAAGCGTTCTGGGAATTTTTCTCATGGACTGCATTCTAAAAGACTGGGGTAGGCTCAGACGTTTATAATGTAGGGAAAGCCCCGAGGCCGGTCTATCTGGTGTTATACGGGTAAAAGGAGAGTTTGCTATTATTAACCTTGCTATGAATCACTTTCCTTCTATCAATCCACCAGTAATCCTAATAATCCAAGCTTGTGCTCCCATCCCTGTGTAATAAGTGCCAGATGCCGATAGTACAGATAAACAGCAAACCTGTGTTTTTATCCAAGAAAAATAAAGCAGAGAGGCCCACTGGAATCCACATGCTGTGATGAAAGAATGTGAAAACAAAAGCACGCATAAGAGGAGAAAATCTCTCAATACTGAGAAAATAACCCTCATAATACTCATGTGGACAGATTTGTTTTTAAGTGGCACTAAATTATTTGAGAATATTTTGGTTTTTACAACCCCAGTTTCTGGGAACCAGTGATGTTAAAGATCATATCTTAGCAATAGGCATCAGCTCTTACTTAAATAGCATTCATTATGTTTAAGTAAGCAAGTTATGGCAAGTTAAGAGAGTTTAGCTGAAGTTGGACCAGCTAAACAAGGAAACCTAAAGGGAAAAAGAGAAAAAGAGGAAAAAAAGAGGGCACATTTGCACTTTAGGCAAAAAATGTGCGCATTAAGAAACATACTTGATGGTGCTTAAATATTATAGTGATTTGTGTGATTCTGTACTGCAGGCACTTGAACAGCTACTCAGAATCTACAATTTAAAGAGACAGTATTAGCCACAAATGTAACTGATTATCACCTGGGTCAAAAAAGTGTAGGTAATGTATTTGTGCAATTTTTGTGAATACGGACGCTGATTTTAGGGCATGTGGATTTCTGGCTTAGCAATCACTCACCTGCTATCTCCTTTGTCCTCTCCAGGGTCTGGGGAAATGTGTCCCTGGGGGTCTAACCTTATTTAAAGATCATGGGATAAACCAAGTAGGAAGTTGGGCGGGGGGAGTTGCTTGGCATTTCTAAGTGCTGTTTGAGATTTGTAGGATTATATTGTTTAAATGAAAATATAGGGTTTATGGGTGCTTTTGGCTGATTGTCTTAATTATAAATTATAATATACAAAATGGTTATATGGCTTAATTGCCTGTTTGGGAATTTTGGAAACACCCCTGGCATATTATGAGCAAAATGTTGCCCATCAGCAGCAGGGTATAAAAGGCTGCCAATTACAGCTGAATTTGTTTTTTGCTGCTGGTATAGGGCACCAGTGCTCCACAGAGCTGTCATGTTAAGCTTTGTAAATTAAAGCTTTGATAAATAAAATAGCAAACTTGGGCTGTATTAAATCCTGTCGTTGCCTGCAGTGATTGTAGCCTGGCTGCTCAATGTGGGTGTAACACATCTACTGCTTACTATAATCACATTTTCCAACAATGCAAAAATGCATTACTGTACTAGATTTTAGTAATCACAATACATCTACACTTATGTCACTCCTGGCAGTACAAAGATTCTTCAGTTATATGCACAGTGGGTAGAGAAAATACATAAAGAAATAAAAATAAAGAAATCAAACATGCCCTTCTCTTCCTTCTGACTTTCACTGCAAACAGCTGATTTCAGCTTGTGTGCAGGGAAGAGAAAAATAGTGCAGTGTCTAAAACTTTTGAGGACGGGAGATATGGGCAATGTTTTTTTGTTTTGTTTTTATTGCAGGAAAAGATAAGAGCACAGGGGTTGACTGCAAAGTGCATCAAGTACAGAAAATTCAGTCGGAGCTGAGCATAAGCCCATCTCAGCTCAGCACCCAGAGCCTGATCGTCATCAGGTAACAAAGGCAATAATGAACAGCTTGTGGTATTGCGGCCTCCATTTCTCCCTGTAAATGTTTCTATGGTAGAAGCATCACTCTGAAGTCTCTTTGGGCTGGATTTCAGCTTTGCTGAGTGTTGTCAGCTTTGTCTTTAAACTAAAAGAAACACTACAAAAAAGACAGTTTTTATGTCCTCATTAGGATAGTGATTTGTGTAGGTGTGTGGGACTAAGGTTCATATTGTTAACTGGTAATTATGTGCAAGTGCATTTCAGCGCATGTTACAGAGTAATGCAAAAGTATTATAACAGGTAGCATAACAAATTAACTTCTTCAGAGAGCATTTAAGTCCCATAATGCATTACTGCATAAAAATGTAATGTATTGCATTTTTTTTGAGTGATGACCAAACAAACCCCAAAACATCTCAAAAAACGACTGACTTGTGCTAGCGTCAAAACCCTGGCACCGGCACAACACCATATAATTGTCAGGGCTAAATTTGGAAAGTTGGAACCGCTGACGTCAGTAGCAACAGGAGCTGCTACTGCAATAAATTCACCCGTAGTTAACAGATGCAGCCTGCAGTTTTAGTCTACCATGATGTTCTTTCCACGGCAATTATCCCAACATCTACTCTGTATGTAACATTTGCTTCAAGAAACTCCAAGTGAGAGTCTCTTGGTTCTCAAAAGGCACCAAAGCAGAACTAGTTCTGGTATGGGCACTGAGTCAGCGCAAAATAGGTAAGACAGAGCGTAAAGCAGTGGAGCATTTTTCAGAGGTCTTTTTGGATTGCATGTACTGGAGTCCAGTGGGATAGAAGTTTAAAGAGAAGAGTACTTGGGGTGCAACAAAAAAAGAGGACTTTTCTGTTCATATAGCTCACAAACGCTCAACGAGGAATCCTGATGCACAGCTTGTAAAGACAGCGCTTTAGTTCAGTGGAATTCTTTTTGGTTTACACTGAAACAATGAAACATTTCAGTGGGAAAGAAAAAACGAAATGTTGGCTACTTTTATATGGGACCTACAACTATGTGACACTTTTTCAACTGAGCCAGTTAATTAAACTAATTCTCAGAAACGTCACTTCAGGAGCACGTCTCAGTAGATGTTATTGAATTGTTTCTTTTGTCTCTTCTGACAGTGATTCATTTTGGGAGGCGAAAGAGGCGAAAGAGTCCATCTGACCCACTTAGAGGAATGCTTTGTTTCCTTTTTCCTTACAGCTGAAAAATACTTTGGCCTTGACTAATACTCCCACACAGTACCTTGCCTTTAAGGTTTTTACATGGCCCTTGCTCACACACTGTTCAGCGCTGTCTTGTGATCTGAGACACGCCAACAATGCATTTCCAGCATTTTTTTTTCATCCTTCGTGAATTCAAGGCCCACTGTGTTTAAGGCGAAATATAAGAATTTTAAGTTGTAGAAAGTGCAGCACAATATGGGCGAATTTGCATAAAATATCTACTTCAAAGTGGGTTGAAGACAAGTTTGATTGCAGTGATGAAGAGGGTAATAATGACATCCAAGCACTGATGTCTATGAAGATGAAATGCAGATGTCTTAATAGTCCCACCGCTGTTTTAATTCCAAATATATCTTTTTAACACAACAGAATGCTAAGTCGCGGTCTTCAGTTTGCATTGTTTAAGCATTAACTACGCCTTTGTTTACCACCTACCAGCCTATCAGCATCCTTCCTCCATAGACAGGAAAAACAAGAGAACGGATAGCGAGGAAGAATCGATCATAGTAATGGTTTTTCCCTGTGGCGAGTGAAGCCCGGGCAGGTGACATATCCACCCCCATCATACACATCACAGCACTCCATCACCTCTGTCAGCCACAACACCAGACTGCTCATTCTATCCAGTATATTGGCCCTTTACCTTATCTCTCTGACCAATCCTTTTTGGTCTTTATCCCACCCCCTCAACCAATTTAAATTCTCAAGCTTCACTTTAACCAAGTCAGAAGCCCTTTATCAAACCAAGCGGTCAAATTAATAGCCGCTACCTTTACATATAACATCAGAAGGATAAGCAAGGCAAGTGGGACAAAGGCATGCCTCCTGCTGCTGTTCTTCAATAACCTTCTGGAAACAAATTCAAGCACAAGAATCATTTGCACGGTTAAAGAAATATGTAAGATTATGGTGTTTTCTTGGTGGACATGGAGTCCACATTGCACTCATTAAAACTCTAAAGTAATTAATCTAGTTTCACATTTTCACACTTTTGCAGCGCTTGTTAACGCTCAGTCATCCTAATCAGCTGAAATAAATTACATTAGACTTGAAAAGAAGTTGTGCAATTAATTCAAGTCACATTTGGTCCTTTTTATCACAGAAGAAAAAATAATAAAAGCAACTTTCTGTCCCTTAAGACATATTTTCAAATAAAATATCAAGAGCTAAATAACTATACTCATTTATAAGATGTAAGATGTGTAACTTCTCTTTGATCTCACCATTCTGTTAAATAAAATGTATGAGTATGACCGAGCACCGTCTGCTTTGTTGAACAGATGATAATGGCGATGACTTGTTCACATGGTATCTTTATGTCTGGCTAATGGTGGCCCCCATTAGTCAGAAATGTGTAATTGCATGAGTCAGAAAGCTAACAGCTTCTTCATGTCTCCCTTCTTGTCAGTCTGTATATCACACCGACTACAGAAGAGGGCAGTCTGCCAGCTCAAACTGCAGAGTCCTGATTCTTTATCTGATCTGTGTGTGTGTTTGTGCGTGCGTGCGTGCGTGTGTGTATGTGTGAGGGCGCCTCTGTAATTGTGTGCATATGTGCTCATTTCATGCTCACTTCTTATTTATTGATCTTTTTGTCTCATTATTTGTATATTTGTCTTCAGTCCAGCATTATTGCTAATAATTGCCCTCTGGAATAAATCATCCAGGAGGCTATAAAGTAGTCAGCCCATGTACTGTACAATGAAGCATATCTCAGATACATATTAACGAAATTGTGATTAGCACAGTAAGGATAATTGTATAAGCAGCTGACCAATGAGATGAAACCAAACAGGTTCAAGCAGCCTCACAAAGACTGAAAGTGTGCTGAGATTATTTCTATAAGCAGCAGTTTTAGTGACTTTTCAACGGAAAACAAATGAGCTCATTTGTACTTGAAAGCCTCTCTCCAATATTACAAATTACTGGAGTAAAAATAGCATTTATTCATTTATCCCTTGTGAAGATGCGAGATATTACATAAACCTTTCTCAAAGCACATGTAACTGGAGAAGGAGAGCTGCACTCTGTGTTTGTTTGTTTGTTTTTAAGTTTAATTGTAATTTTAATCAAATGTAATCAGACATCATATAGTGAAAACAATTAGCACGAGTATAACTTTTGTATGCACTCATAATGTGAAATTTTGCTTTTCTAAAAAACATTACTTCATTGCTGCACATTAATCAGTCAGAAAAAGAAACTGTAAAGTTTAAAAGCTGCTCGGGTCCTTTTTGCTTGTTCAGCTTGTGAACGAGTGGCGTTCTCTCTTTTCATCTTTTCAAAGTCGTTTGCAGTTTTGGTCATGTCACGTTACATGTTATTTGGCACTCAGACACAATGGCACCAGTGTCTGCTTACCTTCAAAAATATAGAGGTTGGCATCTACGCCTACTACTTCATCTTATCCCTTCTTAACCCAGTGGTATTGTGAATACTCCTATTACAACCATGTCAGCTACACAAGGAAGCCACATCTGACAGGAGTCCCTATGCAGTTTGAAATAAAACTGTCCCTTAGCTAAAATATTGCTTATTATAAATAATTAATGTGATGGCATTTCCTATTTTTTTCCTTGTTTTTCTTCCTTTTTTTTTGAGGCATAATTAAAATCTCAGGAGCCCTCTGACTGTGCTGGGGATTAATCTTCCATGGCAGGTCTCCATCTGCAGACTGGATCATCAGCCATCCCTCTCTGCATTAGCCCCCAACTGTGCAACTGTCTGCCCATCCCTTTATCATCAGGCTTTAGCGTGATGCAGAGGGGCTCACTTGGGAAAGGAGTGGGAGATGCGAGAGAAGGTAATGAGAAGGCAACAGAAAGAAGGAGATGTTGATAGAGGTTGCTGTTGAACAGCAGCAATAAGTCATTATTTTTGAGCTTCATTTTCCCCTAAATGACCTTCTCCACAATGATAGCTTCCTAATAGTAGATACATTTTTTAATGCAAATAGTTGAGAGTATGATTGTAAATTTCTCTTTCTTGTAATGTTACTCTTAGGGTGGTGAGGCTGGAAGCCTTTCAGAAAGTCCATCTGCACTTGCTATGAAGATATCAATACACCAATAGGGCAATTATTTATTTATCTTTTTTTTAATTGAAAAAAAAAAAAGATAAAATGGAGCAAATTTTGAGTAAAATGCAAACTTTATTGGTTGAGCTAATTGAACATAGCATTAGCTCAGGCAGACCACAATCTCAGTTCTTCGGCTGATCTTCATGCTGGTGATTGGTACATTTGTGTATTTTTAGTGGCTGAGATAATATTTTTTCCCAGTCCGCTGCCAATTCCTCTGCCGGGCAAATTCGGACTCGTTTGGCATCAAAATACACAACGACAGGTTTGCTACATTCAAAACATAGCTACACAATAGCAACAAGCAGTATGTAGGTTTGGTAAATATGTGTAAGTGGAACAGAAAGCATTCCTTAAATGAGCAATGCAATATGACAGCAGTCAGTCACAGGGACCCATGGGTTTATAATTCTCCCAGGCTTTGAATTGGAAACCGTCTCTTCATCTAAATAGCCAAGTATTTGGCTGCATCACAGTCCAGGCGATTTAGCAAGCCCTGGGCTCCAGCATGCAAGATATGGTTGATCCAATTTAGGCCATGCTCAATCAACCTAATTCTACAGGGGACACGGCGGCTGGATACTGCAGTGTGTGCAAGAATGGATTGCTCAACAAAGCAGCTTTTAAAGGTCATGTTTTCGCTGCAGCCATGCCTACAAGATCCTTATAGAAGGCACATTTTGGAAACCGAGTCCTGTATGTAAATTCATTTTAAGTCTCTGTATTAACAGTGATTTATGCTGCGAGCCTAAGGGGCCTCAGTTTTGACTCAGAAAGAAAGTGTGAAATGCTGTATGACATCAGCAAGGCCCTGTTTATGCAAGGCGCACGTCTCTGCGAATAACACTGACACTACAAGTATCCGAAGCACTTCTGAATAAATAAATAAAAGCAGCAAGCTCTTGTTTCCCTGTTTACTCTCGCTTTCTTTCTCCTGTTGACACAACGTAATTACTTGCTAATGCTGTAACTTGTCACAAACGTATGCATGTGCGCACGTCAACAAGGTTTCCACGTTTCTTCCTAAGATCGTCATCTTTCTCATGGGGAGAACGGTGTCATGCTTTTGCTTCTGCCATACAAGGAGCCAATTATATTATCAGCGTGGGACCTCGGCTTGACATCGCATGTCCTGATGGTATAATGAAATAAAAGAGGTTTCACATACATGCCCCCACTGCGTCCTTGACGTTTGGATATGTCTACTTCGCAGTTTCTGTAATTTGCGTGAAAGGTATGTTTTCAAAGATACCGTGGAGATGAGCGTTCTCCACAGGGGAGCAGCGACCCTGGCAACCAATTCGAGGGGCAGCTTGTGGAGGCAGAGAATGTTATACTCCACATTTTGAAATTCGCTTTTGTGGTCCATATATTTTTTTTAAAGTTGAATTGGAAAGAATATTGTAGGAATGGAAGAGCTGCATGATCAGTATTGTCCTTAACTTGATCTGTTTATAAAACTTAATAAATAGTCAGTTTAAATAACAAATAAAGAAAGAAATACCTAACATGAACAACAACATATGACATATTACACTGTGTCACATAACAAATATCAAGCCATAATGCAAAAACAGCCTTTGAAAAAACCAAGTACACTCCTACTGCTCCATAGGAATTAAGAGTGTAAATAGCAGCCAGGTACTTCTAATCAGAAGCACTTGTTTAACGGATCATCAGCAAGTGTGAGCACGTCTATAATAGCAGATGTTTTGGCAGGTCTGGAACATTCAGGTGTGTGCCAACACAATGCTAAGGTTATTTACTCATTAAAGACATCAACAGTCGTAGATGGGTTATAAGCCTGTTTCCAAACAATTTCGAGTCCGTCATTCTAAATTGAGAACTATTATTCACAAGTAGAAAACATTTAAGACAGATGCCGATCTTCCTAGGAGTGGATGCTCCAGCAAATTCACCCAAATATCAGACCATAAGAAGAAAATGCAAAATACGAAAAAGCTACATATCAGACTCTACAGGTATGTTAAAATGTAAATTATTTTAATTTCACAAAGTCTACATATTTGTGGCTTTTTTTGGAAGGTTTATAAGGAGAGTTGCAGCTGAATAAAAAAAAATAACAACTCCAATACATAAGATTCCAACTGTCAAGCACAGTGGAGGAGGGGGGATGATTTGGCCTTGTTTCCCAGCCACAGCCTTTGAGACGACTGTAAACCAACGTATTTTAGAGTCAAATGTGAGGCCATCTGTCCAACAGCTAAAGCCGGGCCCAAATTGAGGTCATGTTCTCAAGGACAGTGGTAAATCAAGAACAGAATGGCTAAAAAGGAAAATAATCAAGCTCTTGCAGTTGTCCAGTCAAAGTCCAGACCTCAACATAACTGAAATGCTATGGTTTTAATCTTTAAGACAGCTTATGTGCATAAACAAAAAACTTGAAAAACTCAATGAACTGAAGCGACACCGTAAGGAAAAGTGGGCTAAAGTTCCTCCACACTGATATAATAAGACATGACTAATAAGGTCATGCAGGAAATGATTACTTCGTTTTATTACTGATAAACATGGTCTACAAACTACCAGGCTATGGGTTATACCTAGATTTCCCCAAATAAATTCAGTTTGACTTTCTTAGTTAAATAAATGCCATGGTGTAATATGTCATTTGCTCATTTGAGGTTGTATTTACCTAATATTAAGACCTGGTAAGATACTGACTGGTACTTATGCCAGTCTATGTATTCTACTTTTCTACTGCAGGCTTCATTCACCCAATCACACGCACACAGTCCACAGTTACAGAAGTGCTTTCTTCTATGTCTAAGCACTTTTTTATCTAACATTCACACACACACGCACATACTCCGATGAACATATTCAGCCTTCATTTTCTTCCCCAAAGATACTTTGACATACAGACTATAGAAGAGGGGGATTGAGCCACTGATTGGTGGACGATCTGCTCAAGCTCCTGAACCACAGCTGCCCCTGAGCCAGAACCAGATGATGTTTCATTATGTCCTGATATGTAAAATCTTATTTTTACCATGATTATAATATAGTGCTCTAAATGTTATAAGTCAGTAGGAGTTTCCCAGTTCTGTCCTGCTTTCTGATACTCACTGTTGGATGTTTGTCTTCCTGCAAATTCATCCACTTCACATAGTTTCTGCATTTCTCTCAAAGGTGTCATTCCAAAATTGGTCAATCTCAGCTCTGGCCTTTTTATTTTCTGCCCTTTTTCCCCCCTTGCAGCTGGGAGTTCACCCAAGATGTTTCTTCTTTTATTTTCTAGGCCCCAGCTTTTTGCATGTATTTTTTCAGCCTATGAGCCAGAGTATGGAGTGCATTTTTGGCTGTTTCTAAAACATCACTGATAAACATCTTCCTGTAGTTCGTATCCATCCTGGAACCAAGAACATGTCTGTTTTCATCCCTAGTTTATTTACAGTTTCAATTTGTCACTTGCAGAGTACTTGGCTTGCATCTTTTCACAGACAAGTTGTATCTTATAAGGTAAAGTACTGCATAGCAAATCACATTGGCAATTTGAGTTTGCAACGTGAAACAAAGGTTGACATCGAAATCATCGTCTTGATGACAAGGAGAATTTTACTGACTGTTGGAAGTCGTTTAATCTAACATACAAAGTTTTACCGCAGTCAGGAATGTTTGTTGTAAATGTTCAACATGCTGCTATAAAATGTGCCAAGCAGTGCTTGGTGCTGGCGCTTAAAACATGCTTGTTATAATGAGATCTCCCACCAACAAACAGATGTGGCGAACCAGCATTATGTGAAGTTAACATCTGTAGATAATTGGATGGTGTAGCTTTTTGTGGAAAACATATTGTGGGCCCCTGTTCCTCAGTGAGAAGTCATTATCAATGTTTATGTTAATAGCTTTGCCATACCAAAGCAGCATGTGTTCTTGGACTAAAGGGGGTTTGGACGACTATTTTTGTTTTCCATTTCTTAGTCATAGGTGCATTGCTGCTTAGATTTTCAAAAGTGCTGAATATCAAATTTCACTTCACTCACTAGATGGCTTGACTTCAAAACTAAACTTACAATTTTAAGTCTTTTTAAAACAGCTATATTAACCTATACTCAAAATGTATGAGGACAGAAACTATTTTAATGGACAGCATCACCCATCTTGTATCCTCTTTTTATGTCTTTCTCAATAAGGTTTGCACTCGACTGTAGTTTTATCACATTTACATTCAGCTTGATGGTAAATTCAATGCATCATTCATCCATTTCACATAATAAGAGTAACCAAGGACTAGGCATGAAACATGAATGCAGCACGATAGGCAATTGAAAATGTTTGCGGTTGAGCTTGGAATGAAGGTAATTTAACATTTCAAGCAATGAAAATGACTTGAAGTGATGAAGGCTGCAATAGGTAATCATTTGTTTTCAGTCTCCTCCTGAACACTAACAGCTCACACATCCATCCAGTCATTTCCTTGTAAATAAACCTCAAGTATAAAGCGTGCAGACAGCTGTGGCCAGTTCATTTCCTGCTTGACTAAATGTTAAGATGGGCAAGTTGTGATATACTGTAAATGATTCAAACTTGTGTTGTGTGTGTAGAGAGGTGGCCAATATGCCTCTAGCATCTCTGAATACTCTGTGACCTCAAGCACCCTTGGGGTTTTCATGCAGCAGATCTTTTAGAAAAACAGAAAAAGATGCCTGAGAGAGAAGTCCTGCTTTGGTGTAGGAAACAAGGGGGAACCGCAGGGCACATTTAAGCTAAACATAGGTAAATAGCTTCATACGCTGATGTTCACAGTGGCAATGTGGAGAAGCCAGAGTGTTATTTTGCTTGTAGACCAAATATGCAATTTTGTATTACTTCATTCAGTCAGTCTGGTAGTGTGTGCACATGCCATTAGCAATTTAGGAGCTTTGTTTCTACTATTAGCTTTAACAGAACTGACCTGTGTGTTGATCACAATGATATCTTGCTATACCGGTAAAATAGAAAGTCATACAACTCTTATTTCAATCAATCCAGCACTCTTAACAGAGGGAGGTAACATCGCAGATTTTACTCCTACTAAATATAAAGTTGGGATCTGGGTGCTTCCCAATCGTGTGTGAGCTAGAAATCCATCCTCAATGCCTCCTGTGTTTATGCAGAGACTAAACTGCTGTTCTTTTGCAGAGATCATTCTCAATCTATGCTGTCTGTGCACACACCCCGCCAGCAGAACTCTTCTGACCATTCAAGGTAAACTAACTGAAAATGGGCACACCACCAAACCCATAATTGTGGGACAAATAAAAAAATAATCTAAGCTGTGATTGAGAGCAGATGCTTTAGTCTACTCTGTGTTAAATATATACAATGGAAGGATAACGCATTAAAACAGGTTTCATCCAAACAGAGTTAAAGACCATGGCAGCAACTTTTGTTTACTCCAGCCCAGCTCACAATCTGAATCCATGCCCAGAAGATTTCAGCCTGTTTTGTAGACAAATGTTGGTTTACATCTTTACCATTCGAAGTAACAGGCGAGCTAATTAAAAGTGAGAACAAGAGACTCCTGAGCTTCAGTGGTTGCTGGCATACTTGAACATGCTTAGTACTCCATACAGCTGTAAAGTGTTATTTAATATGGTTCCATGTATTTCTGATAAATGAAATCAAAACCCTAGTTTATGGATTGACAGGCAATTACAAAGATGCGAAGGACAGATTTTTTTTTTAACTAGGTTTAAAGTAAACACATATAACACTTTTAAAAAAGAAACACTCCCATGCTCCAAATTAATTAGATGTATTAGACAATATATTCACATCAGGTACCAGCCCATCTGGTACCAAGAACCATGCCATGTTCAAAGTCACAAATCACCTTCCTTCTCTATTCTGGTGCTCGGTTTGGACTTGAGTGGGTCATCTTGACTATGCTGACATGCATAAATGCATTGAGTTGCTGCCATGTGTTTGGCTGATTAGACATTTGCATTAACAAGCAGTTGAATAGGCGTACCTAACAAAGTGACT
>NW_005187405.1:6875255-6877113 GCF_000239375.1 Pundamilia nyererei
AAAAAAAGGTAGTGTTTCTACTGAAGATGTGAATATCACTGGATGAAAATCTAGGTATGTTTAGCTTTTGTGTTCAAGGCAGCCTTTGTGTTTTGCCTAACTTATATTAGTTATATACAATAAATGACTTAAACTTAGTATTTTTTTTATTGTAGTGAAAGTTTCTTCACAATCAGGAATGGGTCATATAGTCATCTGCTTTGACACCTATGATGCTGTAACTTGTTCTAAACAGGCAAAGTTTTAATTGTTTTCAACATGAATTATATTGACAGAAGTACCTGAAGAAATGTTTTGTAATGGCAATAGAGTGATAGAGCATGTAATTATCTCCCACTGTCTTGGGCTGATAAGGAAAAAAAAATGTCAAAAATGTTAATCTGGGTATTAGACGAGAGGGAAGATGCATGTCTCAGTCTGGGAATTAATTTTCAAACACTTTCATTTGGGCGCTGCGATTGAAATAACTCCCTGACTGCAAAAAAGAAACTTTTCAACGAATTTCATTTGTTTTAATAGCAAAAAACACCCAAACAAACAAACTCAGCAGTGTACAGTGCACTGTAACTGTGTAACTTTATAGTGGTAAAAACTTGTTCAGATTGCAAAGAGTGCAGAGATTGCAGTTTTTGGATATAAACAGGCCATAACTGCTATCGTGGAATATCTGAGAAAATGTGTTGTTATCTGTTAAAGCTTTTAAGCCATTGTCTAAAGCCAATGTTTAATGGCCAAATAAAACTGGAAGGGCAGATTTGAATGTTTTCAGAACAATGTGGTATTACTGATGTATTAATCTTATTTGACAGCAGTTTGAAAAAATCTCAATTAGGCAACACAAAGTGCTTCTGTTAACAAAGAAAGACCACTGAACAATCTGAACAAGCATAAGAGCCTACAATTCAGCAAATGTATTCTATTTTATTCCAGATTTTCTCTCCATGATTATGACCTTTCTTTGGACTTTTCCTATAGCTAAGCAAATAAAAGTATATAGCAATATTTTCTGTGAAGTCTTGCAGTTTTTTTATGCAAGCTATACAAAGCGCATAAAAAAAATTCTGGCCATAAAATTTATTATCGCAATCGATATCAAAGGGCAGTCCTGGGGGAATACAATGCCAACTGGGAACAAGTATGACTTATTGCCGGCAGCGTAGACCAAGCTCTCACTACAGTTGCACGGGGACTAAATAGCCAATAACAGCATTCCCAGTACTCCATACTCCCATGGCACTTACCACAGGACAACCAGAGTGATACGGTTGATGCTTTTTTCAAGACCACAAATCAGACGGGTTCAGTAAATCTATATATTCCCTCAAGTGTCCTTGAAAAGATAAAGAGTTGCTCCAGTGTTAAATTCAGAACCAGGTGATGATCAGCTGGCAGCTCACTTCCTTTCTTCACTGAGTGTCCAAGACATACAGCTACAGATGTGAAGATATGATTTCAAAATCAGTCATCAGCCTCTGACCTAGGGTGTCCTGGTGCCAACTCGAGACGGCACGATACCACTTTTTAATGTCCGATACCGATTCCGATATCATAAATTTGGATATCTGCCGATACCGATATGAATTCGATATTTTGTAATCAATAAAACAGTTTTTTATATATATCTTGCTGCATTTATATAAGTTTATTATCACGTTTTAAAAAACAAGAGACTGAAGCTATTCTGGCATACCTGTATGCAAAACATACACTGCACCCAAAACATTTTATAGTTCAGCAACACTGATCAATCTGATTGATTATCGTGGCTCAAGAGTTGGGAGTTCGCCTTGTAATCGGAAGGTTGCCGGTTCGAGCCCCGGCTTGGACAGTCTCGGTCGTTGTGTCCTTGGGCAAGACA
>NW_005187405.1:6881179-6905537 GCF_000239375.1 Pundamilia nyererei
AATTAAATCTTGGATTACATCGACTTTGGTGTTGACGCACTATGGTTGTGACGCAGAGTTTTATCAGAAAGGTGTGCAATAAATGAAATTAAAATTTAAAAAAATTATCACAGCAGTGACCTCATGGCATGTGTATGAAACAGGAAGTGGTAAAGGGGTCCTCAAAGTGTAAGCTACCCACAATAATTCCTGATTTTTTTGTACTTTTAAAAAAATCTGATGGTGTTGACAAAAACTCTGGACACGATTTTAATCAAAAATATGTAAAAATAAATTTTCAATTGCATATTTTGATATTATATAAGGTATTGACTTAAATACTTAGTGACGAGAGCCATGATGTTTAATTTTACATTACTTTTAATTTTTTTTCTGTATTTTAATATTATCACACCTGCTTCTGGACAATGGATTTTTAAGGTACTGGTAATGTATTGTACCATTTAAAATAAATATATATGTAAAAAAAATGCAAAATCATACTTTTGTTGTATAAAAATTGCCTTGGTTTGTCTTTTAGGCAGTTGGGTTAACACTTGTATGCATATTTTTAACCACAAAATTGGGTTTTATCTGCCGGACATGTTTTGTCCCTTATCTCAAGAATCACTGAGCTACACAGAAAAGGATCCTGGTGTTATTTGTCTCTCAGAAACAGTTCATAACTTCCCTTCAACTCATTCGTGTCACCTAAAAGGTAAACCTGTTTCTCCATCATTGTTCAGCTCTGATGATTCAGTAAGGACATCTCCTGGTTTCATCTTCATGTTTCCCTCTCATCACATATCCAAACCAATGTCATGACCAGCAGCTTTTACAGCCGTGGCTCCAGCAAACCTCAGCTGATACTAGGAAGTAATATTAAATACATTCTAACAACAGCTTATCAAGCTTAAACGTGCTGCTGTTGTTGTGCTGAAGTACGGGACAAAATCGCTTCCTTTTCACCTCAATATGGAACTCCGACGGCCAGTCCAGCTGTGGCTCAATATATCAGTTGTTAAGCTTAACGTGGAAATACTGTGCAAACATTCAGGGATGAACTTACACACTTGCTTTACTTCTCTGGGACAGTTTTCGCCGAGATGAAATGCCGCGGTTAGGAAGTATGTAGCGAGGCTCCAAATGCTCCAAGAGACCGCCGACAGGTCACGCTCTATCACATGACACATACTGCTCCGATGCGCCGAGCTGGGTTGCGCCGAGCTGGGTTACGCCAAGTAGCGCGTTTTGTGAGGTGATTTTGTGATACTTCGGATCGGATTATATTTTTGATTTCTCTCCAATATCCGATCCAGTAATTTAGGTCAGTATCGGACCGATACCGATACGTAATATCGGATCGGTCCATCTCTAGTGCCAACTGCACTTATGAACACCCTTGTGCTCAAACATGCTGTACAGGTAGGGGGCAATGAAGTCCTTACAAGGTGCAAGAGGTGGGAAGTAACAGAGAAGATATATATATATTTCATTTAAGCATTCTCTTAATATCTTTGAGCATTTCCTTTCTACGAAAGTAAACAACTGATCTATAAAGCACTCTTTAGCAAGATTCTTCAAGAGCTAATGAGCAGTTGTGAGGTACCAAATAATAGTATGGCACAGGCAAGAATTTAGACTAGTTGAACATAAATAGCAGTAATCTTATGCTGCCTTTAATTAGACTTAGACAATTTTATACCACCAGCAGTGCTAATAAGTGTTACCGTGGTAAGCGTCGATGTAGACTACATATTATCCACCTACGCACTCTTCATCAGCTCACCAGCACCCTCCACCTACTGATGAAGCTGTCACAGCCACTATCAGTGTTTTTCGTTTTGCAACAGTGAAGGACCTGTGGGAACAGCTGTGCATGCTCACGTGAAATAAAGGCAATATATATGTGCTTGTATGTGAGTGTGTGTGAATGAAAAAATCTAAAGCTCTGTGTTGGCGTGATGAATTAGAATTGCATGATCTTATGTTTAAGACCTTAAGAAAATCCTGTCATACAACAACGCAGTCTTTTTTTTAATAATCTCCACACTAAGTCATGACAGAGAGATAAAATTAGAGATCCATTATGTGCGGATGTCTCTTTTTAATACTTCTATCTTACTGATGTGTACTCAGCCCGCACTATCGCCCCACTCACCCCGACCCTCCACTTGCACTGCTTTTCTCCATCTCTTTATTAGACTTAATGCTGATAAATGAGCCGGTTCTTACCCATTTCTCATTCTGAGCAGCTTCGTTGGATTTACTTCACAATATCTTTTCCCTTCTTTAGTTATGTACTTGATCATAAAAGGTTTTCTTAATTTCACCAAAGGTCATGTTTTATACAACAAGACAAAAATTAGCCTTTTAATACTAGAAGCTGGTGCAAGACAAATCAGATCATTTTAAAAAAATATTTTTATTACACAATAGTCTTTTTTTTTCCTGTATGTAACCTTTCAAAGTGTTAAAAGGAAAAATACTGGAGTAGTTGCAGATTAGAAAAGAACACTACAATTGCTAATTTTTACCTTGGAGACCTAAACTCTTTAAAGCATTCCCATTTATGTAAATGAACACTATTATTCTCCCAACAGTTTTTGAGAACATTATTATAATTACCATAATTATATACTGTGAGAAAAAAAAGGGGGGGGGGGGACTGAAGAAGTGTCTCGACTGCCTCACTGTGCAGTGTACACTTGCACAATTTTCTTCAGATACACTAACTCTTTTCAAAACCTTCTTCTGTCTCTCTGCAGCGTTTTTCTCTGTAGCTCTACAGAAGGCGCAACGGTAACAGAAAGAACTTTGTTCAAGCAAGAGAGAGGTGACGTGCTTTACTGATGTTGCTGGCTGCTGCTGTGTGATGCTGGGATGCCATAACTAGGTCAGGCCTCCCAGCCTGATTTAGGCATCATGTGAGATTCCACGGAGAGTTCGCTTTAATACTAACATGGGTGAGAAGAAGATGGATTTGTGAGAACATCTTGTTCTGCGGGTGTGGCATGGTAGATAAACACTTCCTGGTGAGATAGCTGAGGAGAGATTCATCAGCAGCTCAGTGGGTCTAAGACATTCACAGTCCAGCTGGTATTCTCTCACAGCTAGTGATGCCACAGAATTACACTTGAAATCTTACCACTTGTGTCCACCTTGGTCGGTAGTTTGTTTCTAACACAGATAAAAGGCGGCAGTCTACAACCTTCACCCACCCTACAGCGCCTTGCCCTTGGGTTACCTCTGGGTTGCAGAGCTGTTCATGTACATAGTTTAATCAAACTGGCAGGGCAGCCACTGCTGACAGAGTTGGTTATTTGAGCACACTGTGTTCTGTTGCTGGGTATTCAACTCTCTTCGTTCCTTAACACTGGAATCAACGTTTAGGGTTACAAAGACAGATTAGCTACACCTTCGATCACAGAGTCAAGAGTACATGACAGGAACGTTCTCCTGCGCTTGTTGATCTAACATTTCAGGAAGGTTTCTGCTTCATTACAGTCATCAGACATAGGTGATAGTATAAGAATTTAAACTGCGGTCGCATGCAAGAATCTTCTTTGATTAAAGCTCCTAATAGCATTTTGTCTTCTGTCACTGAGTGAGAATATTTTAGACCTCAAGCACTTTAATTTAAAATGTCACGATTCCTCTCAGTGGTACCTCGAGCTTCTCGTGTATTCAAGTGGAAGCATTTGACTGTATTTGCAAGCAGGCACAGTTTCTGCGCATGATCTGCGTGCCTGCACAGTGGGGAGTGGAAATGTGGGAGAACACATTAACCTATCATGTGTTAGAGCTTCCTGCTCATTGGTAGCAGGTGAAAGGAAGCTGCTGATAACGCCACGTGTCACGTAAATAGCACATGATCGTCTATAGCTCTGCTACAATTACTGCAGGGCACGAGAGACGGAGCACACTTAGAGTGAAACTCTGTGAAGAAAACTGTTTTATTCCTCACTTGTGGGGAATAAATGACTGAATGCTGTAGCTTTCCATGTGTTGTTAATTGAAAAATTCTGCTTGACCTTGCCAAACAACAGATTTTGAGAGTAAAAACTATTTCAGAGGCATTGCTTTTTCCCCCCTTTTTTCAGAAGGGAATGTGTGTGGGCCTTGATATTTATCTAAACTTTAGAAACAGAGGTCTAAAAATAAAGCTAAATGTACTTAGAGCAGAACTGTCATGCATTAACGTATACCCAGGAAGCAAGCTAGGCTGTAACTCAGTGTAATCATGTTTGAGGATGTGTATATACAAGCATGTCTCTCCTCTGCCTTTGGGAAACTAGCTTTCTCAGCAAACTGCACAATAAAGGGAAGCTGCTGTTGCTAACAGTTAACACTACAGAATGATTGGAATGCCTTTCAGTGAAGATGTAACATTTAGGACCAAAAGAATGCAGAATACAGGCTACTTTAGCTGTCATCCTACCCACGTATTACCAACTGAGGTCCCCAATGTCAAAAAAAAATAATTTACTGTAAGAAGCAATCATAATAACGAAATAATAGAATAAGAAAACGTATTTCTTCTCAAGCAATATTATTTATGAAGTTAATTCCATGTAAAAAAAAAGAAAGAAAGAAAGAAAGAAAGAAAGAAAGAAAGAAAGAAAGAAAGAAAGAAAGAAAGAAAGAGGCTAGTGTTATTATTGCAAAGTTTAAATGAATTAAAATCTAGATTTTTCTGTAATAGAACAACCCACATTATTATTTTGCATTATATTTACGATTATTTAGCTCTAATATCGCTTAGATTTCAAGTAATTTCAACTAAACATTATTTATCTTGCATTTAAATGATGAAACCAATCCGGGTGATTTCGACCTCA
This sequence comes from Pundamilia nyererei, assembly GCF_000239375.1. Taxonomy (NCBI): domain Eukaryota; kingdom Metazoa; phylum Chordata; class Actinopteri; order Cichliformes; family Cichlidae; genus Pundamilia; species Pundamilia nyererei. Next base: position 6,886,000 of record NW_005187405.1, read on the forward strand.
ATATAAAATGACTGAAATAAACACACAGCCAGCCCAGAGATGTGTTCTCTCCAGCATGTTCTGGGTTTGCCCCAGGGTCTCTTAGGACATGGCTGAAACCCCTCAACTAAGAAGCACCCGCGAGGCATCCTGGTCACATACTCAACAATTTCAACTGGCTCCTTTTAATGTGGAAGAAAGGAGCCAATTCTGGCTCAATTCTGCAGCCTGGAGGAAGCTGATTTCAGACGCTTGTACCTGCAATCTCCTTCTTTCAGTCACAGTTCACAGCTCGTGGCCATAGGTAAGAGTAGGATCTTTAAATCAACAGCCTCACTCTCTCTTCATCACAACTGACTGGTACAGGGTCCACGTTACTGGAGATGTTAAACCAATCCATCTGTCAATCTCCTCCTCCACTTTCTCCTCACAAGACGGAGACACTTAACTCCTTCACTTGGGGCAGCAACTCGTTTCTGTTCCAAAGCGGCCACTCCGACTCTTTTAGTTGAGAACAGAGGTGTTCATTTTTTAATCCAAGCCGCTTCATACCACCCAGTGCCATCTGGAGGTCATTTATCAATGAAGCCAAGCAAACCAAATCATCTGCAAAAACCAGAGATGAGAAACCCCAATTATCTATTTGCCACCCACTGGCAGTGCCTAAAAAATCTTTCAATACATATTATGAACAGAATCTGTTACAAAGGGCAGAGACCCTCAGCAGAGTTATTGACTTTGACTTATTGCTGGCAAAGCAAACAAAGCTCTCACTATAATTGTATAGAGACTGGAATCAACTAACAGCTAAAGCTAAACACACACTACAGGCAATTATAGCACAGGATTCTCCTTATGCTATGGTCAGTCCGCGCTGGCATGTGACAGGAGGAGAAAACAGTCACTACCTTCCTATCAAGAGCAAAGGTAACACATCTTTTAAGTAGGTTTTTCCAACCAAGCCTTAGTCACAGCCAACTCACTCCTAGGAGAGTCATTGCTGTTCAGATTGGAGTTTGCAATGTAGCCGCAGCAGCTCTCCTTTTCATATGTGGCACGACCAGGGAAAGCCCCAGCTTAGGTAGATGTTGCAAATGTCCTGATAACTTCCAAGTTCTCTATCTAGAAGGTGAAGGCAGCGATGGTATTTTTGCTTCTTTAAAATGACAACGTGCCCCTGCCATGTTTGATACAGGGTTACTTTAATTTAGAAACCAAACATCAACAACATTATTAGTTAAAATTATTTGTGTATGTGCACTGGCTTTTCACTGGGATTCCCTGGGACTGCAAAACATTTCTATTTTTAAAAAAACATGGAAGCAGAAATAGAGAACAAAGGTGATATTATTGAATATTATTGAATTTAGAATTAAATTAACTGATACTGGTATCGGAACAGAATTTGCAGGCCCTGTTCTGTCTTATCTGCCTTGAAATGGCAGATTAGAGGGCCTATTTGAAATTATAAGATATTTTATTCTGCTGTATCATATAGGGCAATTATTTTCTCTATTGTTTTGCAGGTTATTTAGGTAGAACTGCAAAAGTGGCTTCCTTTTTTGCTATCACACCGAGGGGAACTGTAGATGAGCTTCTGTTCATTTTTCTATTTTAAGCATACGCTCCAATGTTGTGCAAGCTGGTGATCTCTGATAAACACTTTTCTTTGGCCAGACTATTAGCTCTGCTTTGTGCTTTAAACTAGTTTTAGCTCGTTTCCTGTTAGGATCATGAGTCACAAGGCCTGATCAATGAAGCCTCATACCGGGTAGTGCACAATCATTTCAATCAGATTCAGGGACGGTGGGTTGAGTGGACTGAAGAAAATCAGCACACCACCACCCACTATGGTCACCCTGCCTGGATAGCCTCTGGATGCTGGTAAATGGGCATGAGCGTGGACATCCACATGGTGAGTCAGCTTAATAAGCTTTGTAAGTGGGTAGGCAGCAGTTAGGTCATCTCAGCAGGACTCAGATAAACATGCAGCAAAGTTTGAGGACATTACTCCTTTGGCTCTGTAATCTAGTACCGTTTATCTATGTGTCGGTATTGTAAGAACAGACAGTACAGTGTCATCCAAAAGTTTCATTAGGCATAATCGTGAGAGATTATAATGTCAAGCAATAAAGGCAGTTCAAAGGTGCAGAGTCTCTCCCTCTCTCTCTCAGACACACACTCACACAAAGAAAGGGAAATGTGCATTACAAAGGTTTCATCATCTGGTTAGCTAAAGAAAATTCTTTGAACAGAAAGGTCATATAAAACATCAACAGTTTGTGCCTTCACTGGATTTTCAAATATAATACACCTCAATCAATACTCCAAACTCCTTCCTTCCTCCTGCCTTACTTCTCTTACTCTCTCTGTATCTTCCTAAATGTACCCACATTTACAGACATGCACGCATGCATGCTTGCTCATCCCTTTTCTCCAGGACTAATTACTTTAAATGAAAAAAGCTCTCCTTTGGGGCACCAATTTCACCCAGTGTCTGATGAGCAGAAATTACATGTCTAATGGAATGGAATAGTTGTTCAAATTGAAGAAATGAAACACACTTTTTTATCTTGGTGCCACCTTAAATTAGATTTTAATTTGGACCACACTCACGCATAATAGAGTGCTGCAAGCCTTCTTTGGCACCTCTCCTAATTGCTCGTGGCTTTCTTATTTCTGCAGATCGCCTGCTGTATCTGTTATCAACTCCACTGGCTGCCATGTTAAGCAAGATTGTGTGTGTGAGGCAGAAACGGGATGTCGAGACACTGGCTGAAGCAGAACCACTTCCTGTGTCCAAACCTTTCTTGAAAGTGGAACTGTGACTTAAACTGTAAGAGAAAAAAAAATCACTTGGTATGACGAACAATCTGCTGATCAGAGAGATGCAGAAATATTTCCCTGCCTGTGAGGCAGAATCCTTCATCATGGAGGAAATGCTGTATGGTCCTGCTTTTTGTTGAAGGGCCTGCCTGCTGGGTTGTACCCTGCCGACCAGAGCAATTTTGGCTTGTTTTTGACTAAATCTCTAGTTTTGTGGGGAGGGGGGGGAGTTCACCAACTGATAGCGGGCGATTTCTGCACTGCAGTGTGATTCTGCATGTGCAGAAGTGGATAATATGGCCATTTTATATTTCTTTATTTTTGAGAAATTTACTTCGTGGACAGATGTGCTTTATACACATAATGAGCTGAGATAAGGAGTATTTTAAACTGATTGATTGTAATCTGCTTGTCACATAGGCACACAGCCAGTCTGTGGGAGACGGAATTCCATCTAAGTGAGCAAACTTACAAATTCAGCAGGTGATCAAATAATGATTCCCCCCACTGTAAATGTTGGACTTCACTTTGACTTATTGCAGCTTAATAATAATAAAGCTGTTGACACATATCAGCATGAGGTAAAACTCGATTATTTGCTGGGTTGCAGTCGTATAATTAGGCAAATAAAATGCAATAAAATGCATGGTCTGTACAGTGCTATTATTACTTACTATATGTACTATATATTGACTTGTATATACTGTCAACGTTGATTCTTCACAGCACAAACTCTCTTAGTCAAGCATTCTTGTAATTTCTTTAAATTATTTTCAAGAATAGTTCTGCGAGTGTCTTGAAAGACATTCACAGCTCTTCTTTCCATTCTCTGTCAAAATGATCCCACACTGCTTCAATAATATTGACACCTGGGCTCTGGGGAGGCTCATTATGACTGCTAGTATTCCACTGTGCGTAATTCTAACCAGGTATCCTTTTACTGCACTGGCACCGTGTTTGGGTTTATTGTCATGCTGAAAAATAAGATCAGATGTACAGTGGATCAAAATCTGTCTACACTTAGAAATCATAGCGAAATGTCACTTTTTTTTCAGCCAATGATTTCTACTGGATTTAACCAACAAAATTGGAATAAATTATATGCACTTAATATGATGATTTGGTAGGAAAAGGCTACTAACACAGTGCCTAAGGATACATTTTAAAACAGGTTCTTTCTTTTTTTTAAACTAAGTTGTGTGTTTCATTAATTTGGTTAAGTTACTTGTTTATGCTAGAATTAAGTTAACAAGCAAAGAAATATTCCTGTAATCATGGTTATATACAACAATTGGACACAAAAACAAGAAAATTTGCTTCCGTGGAAGAAAAACATAAAGAAATGACCTATGCACAGTGCTCTATATAGAATATGTTATTAGCCACAAAGGGTGCATGTATCTAAGATAGTAGAGCAGGTCGACTACCTACCGGAAAATCAGTGGACTGATCCCTGACTCCTCCAGTCCACATGCCGAAGTATCCTTGGACAAGACACTGAACCCTGAGTTGCCCCCAATGCATCCATCAGAGTGTGAGTGTGTGTGCAAATGTTAGAAAGTGCTAGGCATCAATGAAAGCACCGTATTAATGGGTGCGTGTGATTGGGTGAATGAGGCTTGCAGTAGAAAGCGCTTTGAGTGCTCAACTAAGTAGAGGGACGCCATATAAGTACCAGTCCATTTACCATTCAAAGCTGTGAAGCCAGCCATTAGTTGGTGAAGTTTTGACTGAGAATAAATTTTAATGAGTCACTAAAATGCACGAACAACTAGCAGCAGGCATTGGTAAGACAGTTTTAAAGCCATTATCTTTTACAAGTTAGCTTTTGCACCCATATGGTGGCCATGAAGTAGATTGCACATTTTGGCACCTTGGGGTTAAGTTTTCAGCCTCAGAGGCTCCCAATTATTCTAAAAACATTATGCAAACCACAACATGACATATAACCTGCAATGCTTAATTATAGTAGGAAAGGTTTAGAATAAACTTTAATTAATTATTTATTTTGTAGAGGGGGGTGTTACTGTTGAGTGCTGGTTAGTAGTCATTTTACTGGATTTACTTGATTATCAGAGGTAGTGAGCCATCTGTTGGTCGCATTTCCTGACTCATGGGTCTAGTTAAGCAAAGAAGAGTGACCCACATTGTGTGAATATATTGGTAGTCTAATGCTTGGCTTGTAAATGCCTGCACTATTACCACTCGCAGCAGCACAGAGAAACACAAGGCTGTTAAATTTTAACAGGATTTCTTTTTTTCCTTGCTCTTTTGGGGGAGGAGTGGATGAAGCTGAGGAATGTTTGCTTTGCCTCCTCCATCTGAGCTTATCTGAAAACATGTCTGAGTTACAAAAAAGGGTGAAAGGAAAGACAAGATACAGCTGCCAAAGTTAAAAATAAACAGAAACTGCACTTACAGGAAGAGAGCTGGAGAGCTTTATAGAGGCAGCTTCAAGAGGCTCTGACCTCATGGCCTAGAGGTCGCACTGTGTGTGTGAGAGACAGAGACAGAAGAGAGATGATTTAGAAAGTCTGCAAATTTTGAAAGTTCTGAACAAACTTTTCCAGCACAAAAGGCTGCTAAAGACAGAGTTCTGATTGAATTCAACTCATATTTTTTTCATTCTTGTATGAAAATATACAACTTCCACATTAAACACATTCAAATAGTGTATTTTATATATAATATGTGTGTAAAATACAGATGATGTGCGTGTGAATAAACATCAAGTTACATGGAATAAAAACGCATCAATACAAAAACATTCATTCAGTCGAATTCTTCCCCATTTTTAATGTTCATCTCCACTCAGGATTGTGGGTAACCAATTCTAATACCAGCACACTGTCAATAATAAATGAAAAATGTCTTTATCTAGTCTTATTAAGATTCTGCTGCAACCCGCTATGGGCTGGTGTATTAAAAAAAAGATAGAAGGAGAAAAAAGCTTTTATGTCATACATGAGGGAATACTGGCAGCTGTCAAGATGCTTCTCTGATAATGTGAGCTGGGTAGACAAGGCAGATATGTTGAAAGAATTGCAGTAACAAAAGTAAGTTATCAACAGCACTATATCCTGGCTCTTTAGCTACACCACCTAACTGAATTAATGCCCCAGTGCTCTCTTTTGTACATTTTCTAGTTGAAGAAATGTGAAAAAATATCATACATATTGTGCAAGCAAATGAAAATTGAGTTATGTATAACTTTAACTTTAACTGTTTTGTGTTGTTTTGTGCATGTATGTGTGTCAAAATGTGATTACACAAGTCATTGAGAAAATATAATGGGACTATACTGGATAAATAGAAAGCATTCCTCTGACTCAAACACCTCCAGAAGCAAAAGTATATATTTTCGGCTTTGAGGAAAACCTCAATAGAAGGAAGATGAATTTTCTTACTTCTGATTTGGTGGTAACGTGACAGCTATATAGTGGAAAATTTGTCAACTCATTTTCATTAAAATTTATTCTGCCTCTCTTTTGGTTAATTAGTCCTCTCATTCACTTGAATTGGGAAGGTATATAATAATCAGGGAATCAGATGTATTATTATTGTTATTAATAGGAACAATTTATCCATACAACATATAGTCGGATTATTGTTTTTGGAACAATCCCAACAATTATCAAGACACCATTTTTACTAGAGGTGGGAATCACCATACATCCCACGATACGATATCATCACAATACTTAACGCACGATACGATATTATTGCAATTTTTTTTTAAAATATTTTGCGATATTCAGATTCTGTACATAAAAGTAAACTTTATCAATATTCATTTTATCTAATATCAAAGTCTCACACTCAGTCTTTCTCTCATTTCAGTCAGTTTTATTGTTGACAAACTGAACGGTTTGTATTACAGTCTAGTCCAACTTAACTGAATGCAACCATCTGGTACAATTATAGCTATTCTGAACTAAGCAATTTACGAAAACTATGCAGCCCATTCAGCAACTGAAGAATTTGAAAGTAAATTAAAACAAAATATAATTTTACATTAAATAAAAAAGTTTTGAACTTAATTAAAATAAAACATGTCTTAAATTAAAATAAGTAAACTGTCATGTTCATTGCTGCCAAAAAAAAGTTAAACACATTTGGACAGTGAAGAATGTCAGGATTCTTGCTCAGAAAAAGGATCAACATGCTCTGAAGTCAGTGGTGTGGACCCACACAGAACTTTTTTTGTAACAAAATATCGATTTCTGCTGTCCCTGTATCGATACATTATTAGCAAACAAAATATCACGATACTACACAGTATCGATTTTTTCCCCCACCCCTAATTTTTACTGTCATTATTATTATTTGTGTCCCATCTTCTGTATGAGGTTGGATGCTAGAAATTGTTTAGATCTTCACTGATTACTATAGTACATTTTACATAAAATTTGTGCGAATGTTAAAAGTATTTTTCAAACTCACCCATTCATAATGCAGCTGTCCACACGGACCATGTAATTTTACTGCATTAATTTCCAGTATTTATTTATTCTTTGTGGCTTAAGCTTGATTTTTCTTTTTTTCTTTTTTTTGCATGAGAACAAACAGATCTAACCAATCAGATGGCTGCATTTGGCAAAAATTGCTCTCAGAATTCAAAAATTGCATGGATACTAAATATACTATACTTTCGGCTCTCTACTTTTTCTTCTGCCTCCTCAGATGTGGACCGAACTCTGTCAACAAGAGCTCAAACTGCCCCGCCGACATTCTGAAATGTGTATGAAAGCAGTCGTGATATAGCTTCAACTCCTTCAACCATGAAATTCTCCCTGCTCTGCTTTCTCTTGAGAATGAGGTGGATGAACCCAGAATCTCCGTTTTCTCCTATTCTTCTTTAGAAACATCCGAACCAGCTCATCAACTCACTCAACGTAAATTTCTTTTTGCAGTGTGTTTTTTGAGTAGCAATTTTTTGCCTGTACGTATGTTACACAACACATTTGTAATTTCATGTTGTTTTTTCGCAACACATTCAGTGTCCAACTGCTGCACAATGCTTTTCTCTTCAAGTATCATCAGGAACAAGGCTCCTAGAAAGCAAAAGGTAAACTCCTGCTAATAACATGTTATTTAAAACTTAAATCCCAAAATAATTCACCATTGTGTTAGTTTGTCATATTGGACCAAACATCAGCTATAGGATTGTAACCCTAGAAGCTGGAATGTTATTCTCAAAATAGAAGAATTAGGCTGGTGCAATATAAGCATGGGTGGAGAAGCAAACATCTTGTTGTGGTAGAGAGAGGTAAGCCACTGAGATATTGTTTCATGTGAGTTTTAATACCTATAAATAAAGTGCACATCAGGTTATTATTTTTTTAAGTTTTGCTTCAGTTATGTGTTGGCTGTAACATGAGAATTTCATTTCCTTTATATCAACTGATTGTTTGCCCAGCTTACCTACACTCCTGTCTGCCCACATAATTTCCCCAGCACAGTGAAAAACGACTGGCATTTTCAGCCATATAATGCTTGCGGGATGAATGCAGATGCTACTCTAAACTATTTGGTTGAAGGACAAAAGAAGAAATGCATTACATTTACAAATACAGCATAAAGTGTGTTGCATGGAGAATTACCTACAATAAATGAAAGCACAAGCAGGAGAGGAAGAGATAAAGTGAGAGGGTAAAAATAGAGGAGTGCTCCCACCATTTGCAGATTTGTTGTGTGAAATAGCGGGCCATTATCTGGACAGCCAGGAAGGTTTAGCACAGTGTGAGGAATGCGAAGGTGAGTCCTGGCGTGTAATTAACAGATAAAACTGTTGGTTCATTAAATGCATATGCAGTGTCATGCATTTACTATGCCAGTATTGATCGTCCGGACATCTCCACGCACCTCCCTGCTCACCGGACTTCTGACACACTACATCCATCACGCCACCTACCTCCACCATATTTATAGAATTTTAATTAGCTCTGAGCTCAAGCCAACATCATTAGCTTTTCTGTCTTGTTTTCTTTTTTTTTCAGCAAACAGCCGTGCACGGTAATAATGGTGCTCTTAAGAAGTGGGTACAAGGACACAGCATCACAGAGATATAGCACAGGAAAAAAGGTTGACAGTTTAAAATGACTATGAAAAATGGAAGCTATAGAGGTAAAAAAAAAAAAAAAAAACAGCATGTGGAATGCATTCAGTAATGTCACCTTGGAATAATTTCAGTATGATTAAATGAGTAGCTCAAAGAATACCTGTGTGATGACAGCATCTAAAAAAAGTAAAGAAGCTGGGCGTGAAATTCTTCTATCTCCACCCTAAAAGACAAGACTGTCATGTTTAGCCCTCAAACATGACCTGACTTACATAAAAAGATGTTGGAAACAAATTATATTGTACAGAATACATCTTCTAAACAATACCAGTTCTACTAGTACACGTGTTATGCATTTATAACATAAATTTATTTATTTTATACATAAAATCCATTTTTGCACGTGAAAAAAAAGAAGACAGGAACACAGTCTTTGGTTTAAGTCAACTTTTTTACTGTAATCACGCTCAGCTATTGAGGTAATGCAATCAGAGACGCCCAAAGAGACAATCACCAGAAATTTAAAATATAAACTTGCATGTTACAAAAAAAAAACCTTAGTCCTCAGTGTTCTATCATATGCACCACAAAACGATGAAAAACAGCTGTTGACTCATAACTAATTGTGTGCGTGAAAGCAGTCTCATTGTGTATGCTTTCCTAAATTTGCCCTTGACCGTACAGAGAGGCACTTTTCAGCACCCCCACTGTACATTCACTCTGATCCTGTGATTCATGGATATGACCCCGTGGTCTGTTGGGAGATAGTTTTCACACACACACATTCACTCATGGCCATTATGAACGCATACTATCACACAATGCTCACTTAAGGGTGACCTAATTAAGCCCGCAGATAGGTGTAATTACTGGCAACCTTGATCTGCCCCATTTTCCATTGTTGTGGCTACTTGCTGGCAATGGACTGAGTCACTGTGTGCCATTGCAGCTTTCGCTCAGACTTCTTTTTTTGTCCATTAGATGCACGAGTCCACGGGCACACAAATAACAGCTATAGATAAATTTAGCCCTGCCATGCTGCCTTTCATTGACTGTTTCATAGAACTCTGTATAAGATTGCATGAGGGCCTCTTCACTTGATTTGATATTGAAAAAGTTCTGAAACAGTTATTCAAATAAATAAATTTAATATGCTGATATATTGTATGCACAGATTTGAAGTAGGTACCAACCTAGAGCCTGGTATTGCATACTTGCTGTTTACACACAGTGGAGCTCTTCAAAGCTACATATCTTGCTCTGGCAACAACCTTGAATTTCACATTCTAGCAATGATTCCAGAGTGTGTACATAAAATACTGATATCAAGTCAAAACTGAATATTTGACTCTCCTTAAGATGCGGAGCTAAAAGTCAAATATTCAGTGGTTCTTATACAGAGCATTTCTACACTGAGCACTCGAAACACTTTATACAACTTGTTTCATTCACCAAAGCAGTTTTTTTCTAAGGTTTTTGCTTTCTATGTAATATTCATACACAGATGCATTTTTTACTCAAGGATATTTGGCATGCAGACAGGAGCAGCCAGAGATCAAACCACCAACCTTCTGATTAGTAGACTACCTGCTCTACCTCCTGAGCTACAGCCACCCCAGACAGACAGATGGATTTTTTTTAATAATCTGCAACTGATTGCAAGTAGTTGTTGCAACCAACTGATCACCCAGATGTTGAGTGTACAGTCCCCCATCAACCTCTGGATGACCACTTTCAGATGCAAGGTAATTCCACAGGTCACTTGGTGGGAGGTAGCCTGATTCCAAGCAATCCCAGTCTAACATGGACTGCAGTCGTTCAGCGTCAGAGCCAGTCTGTACCAATGAGAGCAACTTATCTATGATGCGCCTCTTTTCAATGGGGGACTTGACTCGATTGTTAAGAGCGGACAGAAGGACGGACCCACACTGGACCCACACTGGAATGTTTTCACAAGTTTTCACTGCTATCTTGGCTTACAGGTCTCTGGATTTGTGAAGAGGTGTGGACAGAAAGAGTGATTAACCCAGGGCAAGATGAACAGACAGACAGAGCAGACTGAGGCCAAGCATGTTACCTGGCTTATGTAGCAACGTGGCGATGACCAAGTCTGTGCTTCACCCTTAAATAATCTGCTTCCAGAGCCACTGATGAGTTGCAGGTGAGTTCATTACTAAATGCTTACAGGTGAGTGACTTACCGGGAGGCGGTTAAAAAACAGGAAGGAGTCACCTCAAAGGTAAATAACACACACCCATTAAAACACATACACACACACACATATATAGACAGAGAGAGATAGAGAGAACAAGAATGAGCAAAAAACCAAGGGCACGAGGAAAAAGAAAAAAACAGACAGGACAACACGAGAGACCACAGGGACCATGACAACAATGGGTTGTTAGCTGGTTTCATTTGGGTTAGATCCCTGTATAAAAACAAGATCACCAAGCACCTGTGACATATAGCAGTGAAATTGCCATTCTGCAGCAACTATGTCACTATTTGCATCACAATTTCTGAATCTCTGTTTCAGATATATGAGGTTTTGGTTAGACTGAACAAACGCAGTTAATGTGAATTTCTATTTGAATTAAATTCATGTGAATTTAGACAAATTTGCAGTTTACCCCAGTTTATCACAATTAGTCACTGTGGGCATGTAATTGCTGACTTGACCTCATTCAGTCACAAACTAATAGCAGCCTGATAGGAGACTGACTCCATCATTTTGTCGTTTTCACGCAGTGCACAAAAGAAGATGGCATCTGACTGCGAGCGGTCACAGGGACGGCCTCTCCCTTTGAAGCAACCATTTCAAAGGCGACAAGACTGCAAGTTCATTCCACACAATCACATTAATTGTTGGTGTGTGCGATTTATGTAAATTGCGGATGGGCTGAGGGAGATCGCCAATATGAAAAGTTATCACACAAGCTGACATCTGTGGTACCTATTCGCTGTAGGCCCTGCAAGTAATTAATCACAGGCACCTGGTAATGTATTCATTCAGTGACAGTGACCCTCAAAAGGTGAAACTTCCCAAGGTGCCGGTCACTCTTTGAGATGTGTATTAGCACTATGCAATGAGTGCTCCTCACTTAGAACCACTTAATCAATATGTACATATTAAGAAGGTCCCTTGCAAGACTGAAATTTAATGTGCTTAAAAGAACCCTATTAATGTACAGAAATTATTCACTGGATAACCGGCAATCTACAACATTTAAAAGAAACTATTTACTTTCTTACCAATCTGTTATTTGCTTCTTATTTTTAAGCATTAAATGTTTTATTAAAATAGTTTTTCTAGTTTTGGAAAAGAGCCACATGCAGACACATTTCACACCACAGAGTAGAATTAAAGCAAAATGCTACATTCATTCCCTACTCGTTGGAACTGCTGATAGCGATGCTTTGATTTGACCTCTTGGTAGAGAGGATGAAAGGTTAGAGAAAAGGAATGACTGCCAAATGTACTTGCATTGATTTCTCCTCCTCCATTATTCGTCTACCTGCCACTCACAGTGGATGGAGTGATTTCTGGGATGTTGGTCTGGCAATCAATGAAAGAAGAAGAAGTACCTCTTCTTCTTGGTGTGCAGGAGAAAAGGGAAAAAAGGAACCTTGTCCCTGTTTAAAGGGAAAGGCACAGACAGAGAGGAACAGCAGGGGAACAGGTGATCCTGCATGTTAAGCAAATACAATAGGTCGAGGTTGCCTCTTTGCAGAATGAGATGTGTGTGGTGAGCAGATGTGGAAAGTGAAACATTGTGACAAAGGGTAATTACTAAGGCTGACAACAGCACTGCATTAGATTACCTTGCGGCCAGTGAGATGGAGGTTAAAATGACCAACCAGTAGCAGTGCAAAATCCCCACACCAACACAAATCTGTTCAATTCTGTTTATCCATATAAAAAACGATTTGCCATTTTCAGAGTTATGTCACAGACTGTTTCTGAGCAACTGCCAGACATCCTGTGGAGACTCCAGGAAATTACTGCATCCAGCCAAGAAAGAGTCCGGCACACAACCCCGTGCAAAATGGCAAATTGTCGTCCATGCACAACCATTGAGATTTAGAGAGCTGCTGGTAGACAGATTTTGTTCTCTCTGCAACATCTATACAAAAGGCATAGCGTGTGTGTGTGTTTGTGTGCTTGTATGTGGTTGTCTACGTGTGTGTATATGTGCATGACTTCATAGTGGGGGATCACTCAGAGAACTGGGCTATAGGTCACCTACATTTTGGCATCACTGTACACACAATTTCTGTAAAGAAGTGAAGAAAATCGAGGGAAAACTGACTTAAAGCATAAAAATACACTTTTACATACATAAATCACAGATGAATTGTGAATCGTTATATACCACTCTATCGTTACCACTCTATGCGGCTGCAAGGATTTTAATATAGACACAGCTTTAAACAGAGCCTGAATAGCAGTTTTGCCCTATTTCTAATCTTTGTGCCAAGCCAAACTAATTGCCTGCCTTTTCTGCAGTTTACGCACCACAGATGTGAGAGCAATTTCAATCTCATCATCAAATTCTGTAGCAGAAATAATTTTATTTGTCCATTTTTTAGTCAGTTTTTGACTTTTATTATGAACAGACCTCTTTTTTAAAATGCTATAAAGCAGCGGTATGGAGGGGAATGTTTGTGTACATAAATGGTTTCTGGATTTGATAAACATAGTTGTTAAAATTGATTAAAATGCACCAAACTGACCTTGCTGGAAGATGCTAAACTTTCCAGAAAAGAAGATACATCTGTTGAAGTACAGTGCAATACTCTGATTCTCTTTTTTCTTTTTTTTTTATCAATTGATTATTCAATATAGCTATTCTGTTGAATCAGGTCTTCACAGACATCTATCACTTGGTTGTCAATCGTCTGGGAACGCAAGATGAGTGAACTCAATGGGGCACCGCAGATTTTAGTGATGTTACTACTTTTGAGTCACTTTAATGAGATATGGGGTCAAACCCTGTGTTTTCCTCAGTAAACATCATCATTTTTCTCTATCTCTGCTCTGCTCCTTATCTGATGGCACTGCTGTTACATTAAAAGCCTTTGGATAGGAGGATGAAGGCTGACAGCAAATCAATAAATTGTATACTGTTGGAATCAGTGTTGGTGGATTTATATATATATATATATTAAGAAAGTCTTTAGAGCTCAGTTTCAGAACATGAAAGGGATCAACATGTAAGGAGTGTTGGTGTGCTTTAACTTCTCCAGACTTTGGTATAAAGAAACAGCAAAGTGGTCACAGGGCTTAGTAGGAGATTTGCCGCTGTGCCATATTGGATTTTTTGCTACCATGGTGGATATATTTATTCAAAGATAATGAAGTTGCAAACTTATGCGTCCTTATATGCATGCTGTGTTTGCAGCTTTTACTTATTTTGTCCCACTGAGCCTTGTCAATAACCTCAGAAAGGGTCAGTCCCAGTTGATGCTCATGTTTGGCATGGTATTTTCAGAATAAGTGGAAAGGGATGCGTTTGTTTGAAAACACTAAACAAAAGGCAAATTCCTGAAATGGTTAATATTTTATATTTACCTCAGTAATCTTTTTTTTTCTTTTTTTTAATTTGAGTAGTTACTTATGGCTTAAAACTTCCTCAAGTATCCTCATCAATATGTAAATTTTTTGTTATGGCCATTGAGCTTAGAGATTTGAGGGGGCTGAGATTTGGCTGCACGCTTTTTGCTCATCCTGTTTTGACACCTACGGTGTCAAAATACTCCCCGAGTAAAACGCGCAATGCACCAATTAAATTCCACATTAAAACTGTGTGGTTATCAGGGCATAACCCCTTGGCGAGATTATGTTTTGTAGTCAGCTGAAGTCTCTTTCTGCATCCAGCTAAGAGACAGGCGGTGAGGCAAGAAGTAGCAGCTCCCGCAGAAGGTGGTCTGATCAGCCTTATAGATCTTCACTGCAGGGGTTGCGCACTGAGAGCCTAGTTAGACGAGTCTTTGCACCAACTTAATGCCTAACATCAGTCCCCGAAATCAACTCACTCCCATGAAAATTGTCTCCCCTCTTCGGGTGCGTATGTCAGGCACTCTGCCTGTCTTCTTTATGCTCTTAATCTACCTGTTTATCCTCCCCTCCTCTGCCTGTCTGAACCACCTACATCTAATTCTTTCTACTCAGGCAACTTGCTCAGTGCTGATCCTTGCATGTTCAGCTGTTAAATTCTAGCAGTTTGTCAAACACGACACCAAGATTTTGCAGAGGGCTCATTTTGTTCGTGATAACTACACAAGAAAACACTTTGTCAGGTCCCCTTTTTTTCCATTTCATCAAAGCAAATGTATCGAGGCCACTGTACTAATATGCGGCGCTTTTGACGGGCAGCGTCACACAGAGGCTTGGTTAGATGTTCCTTCTTTTCTGGAGTCTGCCTGCACTAATAATGCCCTACTGATATTACATTTATTGTCTGTGTTTTGTGTGTGTGCGGGGGCAATCATGAAACAGATTATGACGTGCTGACTTTTGAAAGACAAAAGTTGTGGAAATGATTTCAGCATCATACCAGCAAGACCAAAACAAGCTGTGAGTTTCCCTCAGAACATCGTTCAAAGCTTAACCACCTATCCCAAAGTGAGATGTGTGTATACCTCAGCTGGATGAACAGTAATGAACAGGAACCACACTTTATGATCATCATGCCTGCTGCTGCACTCTAGCATTCGACTTATTGTACTTCTGTATTGTGTTCAACAAAGGCCAACACAAGCAGGATCCTCAACCACAAATCTAAACAGTATTCTGAGTGTGGAGCTTAAGGTATCAGTTTGAGGCTTGTTGCTGTGATGGACACCTAAAACAGTTTATTCTCACTATCTTATTACTCACTATATTGTTGTGTCACTAACTGTTTTGAGGGGAAAACAATTTGTCACCAAGCTTAACTAATTACTTCACCATATTCCCAATACGAGTCAATGGCGTCCTTGTGTCCACTGATTACAACAAAGCAACAACCTGCCACAATGGAAAATTAAGCCAGCATGAAAATACCAGAAACTGCATCCCCTTTGGTGGCCACTTATGTGCGGCTCCAAAAAGTGAGTCAATTCCCACAGACCGCCCAGGCAGTTCAATAAGGAGAGATCATTTGGAAGAATTGAACATGATTTACTGAGATTCAGAATTCAATTAAGCTGCCTGGCTATTAGACTCCGATGACTCATCACAGCAGAACAGAATCGGCAATAGGAATTAGGACAGGACCCCTCCAGAGTCTAGACGCTGGTGGTGGTGAAGATGAAGATGGAGGCTTGGCGATGGGGAGGAAGTGAGTTGCACAAAGGAGAGTCTAAAAGGCAGAGTTACAGAAGAGCGGTGAGATTTAAAGTACCCAGAACAGAAGCTGATTGACTCAGAGCAGGAAGGCAGGAAGATGGTTGACTAGAGCAATGATGTCAGCGCTGAATTTGAAAGCGTGGGAAAGGGGAAGTGCAGAACACCCAGGAAAGCAGGCAGGGGAGCTTCATTATTAAAGTTAAACTGAGCATCGCCATCTTGGTATTTTGAAACTGGACTTTAACCAATCAGTATGCACTTTACAATGTTCTTTACCTGAAGTTTTATTTTGTATGGCATTAGTGTGTAAAATAGAGTAAGACCATAAACTCATAAGTATTTACTGAGATCATCCACACTCAATAGAACATAATGACAAAATCAAAACTAATTGATTAAAAATTAAAAACGAAAGTTTCCCATTGATCAGATCACCTGATCTAATGATTTGTAGCAGTCTCTATGGCAGATATTACAGCTTCGGGCCCTCTTGGGTAAGTATCTACCAGTTTTGCAATCCTGCATTTTTGCACTTTTTCCCATCCTCCTGGAAGAACCTGTGAAGGTTCATAAGTTATGAAGTGAAGCATCTGCGAAGTGTTATCTTCAGGTCTCTTCACAGATATTCTGGAGCTTTCAAGTCTGCACTTGGCTGTGGTACTCAAAGACAGACAGTGACTTGTTCAGAAGACATTCCAGAATTGCCTTCACTGCACACTTTGGTTCACGATTGTGCACAGAAAGAATCTCAGGTCAGGGAGGGGGGGGTTTTCATCAAAGACTTCTCTGTTTTTGGCTGCATTTATTCTTTCTTCGGTTTTCAGTAACTCAAATTGGCTGGCCTCTCATCTGAACAGGGAAGAGCCTTGGTGGTTCAAAGCCAGTGTGCTGCTGAGAACACCCAAAACTATATAAAACAAACAAGTTTTATATCTTTGTCATGATCTAATCCTTGCCCATTTCTATTACAGGGGTGTAAATAGAATTCCTTGGACTTATAATTAAATTTTTGTCCTGGAATCTTTTATGAATAGCCTACAAAAATATGTTTCTCTGTTCTTTTTCCAGATAATTCAATTTACCACAGGTTTACTCCAAGCATGGATGCATCTCAGGGATATTTAAAGCCAACAAGATGCATTTAAGAGAAATTTTGTAGTTTTGTTATTTTGAGCTATTTAGTGTGGATTCATGAAAAAAGAATCCATATGGCACAGTTGCCTTCCACCAAGAAGATTCTGGGTTTGAATCTAGCAGCCAGCTGAGGCCTGTGTGGAATTTGCATGTGCTCGCTGTGCCTGCGTGGGTTCTTTCCAGTTATTCTGGCTTCCTCCCACAGTCCAAAGAGATGCAGGTGTGAAGGTGAACATGACTGGCGACTTGTCCATGTTGTACCCCGCCTCTCACTCTGTGACAGTTGGGATAAGCTCCAACACCCCCATGTGACCTTACATTTCATGAGCAGTTAAAATATAGATGAATAGATGGATGGTGTTTCATACCTTAATTAACTGTGGAGAAAGTGAATGAATCTCAGTACTTTCTGAAGTAACTGTAATATTGTATTAATCACAGATTAATATCAGCACAGCAAATAAAAAGTAAAATAAAATAACTGATTTTGTCTTGCAATAAAACAAGAGAATGAATTCTGTGTAGGTACTCTACTGTCAGTAATTACAGGTTCATTTCAATTAATTAATATAGCATTTTTACATATATTCCTTAGACTGCTTTTTATTTGAACCTTTTTGACTAATTAAGACCAAGATATCTCACCGAGGCTTTCTGCTGCCGGGCAGAATTATCTAATTAATATGTAAGTCGCACAGTGCACTTGAGTTTCAGTGATACAGAACTCCAGGAAGAAAAACAATACCTCAAGCAAACAATGTAACAAGTGCTTTAGGGTCTATGAATGTACAAGTTAAAATCAGCACATTCTGCTCAATTGTATTTTAAAATAAGAGTTAAGATGACAGTCAAACCCACACATAAAAATATTTAGTAAAAATATCTTCTCTAATTATCTTCTCTCTAGGAAAATCGATATAGTTATTAGAAATGTACATACATTAAAAAATAGCCATACACATTTTATGCCATGCCCACCATCCATACACCACTAACAGTGATAAAATGTCTGAATCAGTGAAACTACGAGCTTTAAATAGACTATAATTACTTTTGCCGGTTTCACTCACTCCATTGGCAGAGAATCTTGTTAGGTTAAGTGACACCAAATAACATTAAAGAGTGTATAACTACAGTCTGGCGCATGCCACATCAGAGTATGATGAGGCTTCTGCCACAACTCCTCAAATCGTTTCCCTATCGAGACCTCAAAGACTAATTGAAGTGATTTCAGGTGTTCAGTAACACATGTGACAGACAGCGAGGAGTCTTTACAAAAATCAGCCATCTTCTAAAAGTAGTCCCCAAAGCTGCCTCCTCAGGTGGTGCTTTACTCACATAAAGGGAAAGTGTGACATCTAGTGTCTCTCATAGTAATAACATCTTGGATTTGTGCAGCTAAATCATACATGGTTATTCTATCTGCACTGGGATGCACATTATTTCAGTCTGGTTCTAAATGATACAACCAAATCAGTACCTCAGGAAGTCTGTTTCTTTTCTTCACTTGAGAAGCTATGCATCTTCATGTCAGGCTCATGCATTCACAAATAGCTATATGTTCAGCAAGAAATATATAGATGCCCACCCAGAGAGCTTCACCCAAGCTTAGATGGTATGGAGGCATTTTGCACAATATGATGGACAGGCTACTTACAGTGCTCCATGTTCTCGAAGATGCTGCTAATGGGAGAAGTGGGGAAAGGTCTGTGGAGGCTTGGGGACTACGTGCCCAAATTGATTTACCTTTCATTATGCTTCTAGCTACATTCCACAAACCTTTGGGCACCTCCAAGATTCTACTCAATTCCATTCAATGCCATTTTATTTATATAGCACCAGATCACAACAACAGAGATGCTTCAAGATGCTTAATATTGTAACATAAAGACCCTATAATAACACAAAGAAACCCCAACAATTAGACCACACCCTATAAGGAACCACTGGTGACTGTGGAAAGGAAAAACTCCCTTTTAACAGGAAGAAACCTCCAGCAGAGCCAGGCTCTGGGAAGGATAGTCACCTGCCGCAACCAGCAGGGGGCTATCTGACATACTTCAGTCACCATTACTGGATCTAGCTCTATCAAAAGCTGTTCAGCTTGTTGAAGTACTTCAGGACACATCTCAGAATTAAAAAGATGACTCAGTTTTTGATGAGTTATGGAGAGAGGTCTTAGGCAGCTCACAAACACAGTATTTGTAT
>NW_005187405.1:6905557-6949417 GCF_000239375.1 Pundamilia nyererei
GGAGGAGGCATCAGATGACCAGCACCAGACTAAAAGGCTCAGCTGTTGGTAAGCGTGACCAATAGGACAAAGATGGTTTAAGAAATTGCATCTTCAATCCAATCCTTGACTCTTTGACTGGTGACTTGCAGAAGCATTTCTTCAAGCCCAACTGCAATTTGAGAGGTGTTCAGACACTCCATCCTAACAGTGACAGCTTTTTATAAGAACTTCTGTTTTGTTTTCTTATTTGCAGAGATATATGACTTGGATGATCTCAAACATGAGCTGAACACAAGTCAAAAGGATTTTGCAAAAACTGACCAGGATACTGGAAATACTTTGTTTCTTGAACCTTTCAAAAAGGCGTAAGTTAATCATACAAGTAATTTGATGAGATTATGTGGTCTGTAGACTTTTAAATTATGCATATCTACTGAGCATTTGTATTAATGCACAACACAACAGAGGAACTATTAGCACTTTGAGCATTTACTCTTGCAGCCCTACACCTTTTTGAATGTACTGCGACAATACATACATAATGTATGTACAGTGCCCCAGGAAGGCACTACTCCATATTGAACTCGGATTTAGCCAAGTGTCCTCAGACAGTCTGTTGGAAGGAGAAAACATCCTATCTGGAAAGATTGTTTTCACAGTATGACAAAAACTAATTACAAGCAATAAATTAATTTCACGCTACTGCTTTAAAATTAATTGCATCCTTACAGAAGTAACTGGAAGTGATGGTTCAAACGGGCCTGATAAGGGTGGACACACAAAATAGTCTATTGAATTTTGTGGCTTATCAGTGTCATTGCTTTGCGTAGGAAGGCATTTCATAGCAATTAAAGAAAATTATCTAAAATTCTCTTTGTTGTTATTTTAATTGCTGGTTGGGTATTTTTGTCATGCATTTCCAGCAGCACGTATTGCATTAGGGCGGCTGTGCATGCTGTTTTGTACAGCAGGCCCTTCTTATGTTTGTTATGGGGTTTTTTGTTTTGTTTTTATATATAAAAATGTGTGAAAATAAAATCTTTGTAGTGAACTAGTAAGGCAGGATGAGGTCTTTTTCATTTTGATGAAACTGCCACGTCAATCTCTCCCACCCTGCTTCTCAGTTTAAACATACTTGAGACATATCACAGTCATTGAGTGGTCAGCACCTATAATTAAACTGTCAAATGATTTTGCTTATCAGCTATCTTTCACACCCTTGACCTCGGGGCTTAGTCATCACTGTGAGCAATTCCAGAGTCATGAGTTCATGACAGCAAAAGAGTTGCTATATTAGCAAGTTTTAAACATCTAAACTGCTTGAAAAGAAAAGAATCAGGGTTATGGCTTTAAAAATACTTAGGAATCTGAAATAAAGACACTTTTTATTGCAGATTACTACAAGATCAGTCATCAACAAAAGGGTTTTACCTTAGTAGAGAACAGTTCCTTTTTCAAATATGGGTAGAAGAGCTGCTATCTCTGCTTGGATCGCATTCTTCAGATTTTTGGGTTAAGCTTTTTTTTTGTGGAGGGGGGTCATTATTTTCAGTTAGGCGA
This sequence comes from Pundamilia nyererei, assembly GCF_000239375.1. Taxonomy (NCBI): domain Eukaryota; kingdom Metazoa; phylum Chordata; class Actinopteri; order Cichliformes; family Cichlidae; genus Pundamilia; species Pundamilia nyererei. The sequence continues at coordinate 6,907,100 of NW_005187405.1, forward strand.
CTTATGTTCAAGATCACCTAATTAGTCCCTTTGGGATTTTGAGCAAAAACCCTTCATGTTCACATGTTGTTCACATCTTCCCATAATTGTGACAGTATTATTTTAATCTGTACAGATATTGTTGCGTTTCTAACAAGATTTCACTGTTTGATCGAGGTGACATTTTTTCCAGGAATTAATTTCACCATTTATTCTTCTCTCTGCCATCATATTTTATACTCATCATCACAATGTGACAGATGGCCCTTTCCAGAGCCTGCGATTGCATATTTCGAGCCTCAGGTGTCCTTTGTACGTCATCATATTGATAAATTGCATCAGAGACTGGTGACTTGTTTATAACTTCAGTGCGTATTTACATTATCTATAAATTAATCCAAAGTGTTACGAGAACTCTGGGGAATTTCAGTTGAGGTTTCAATACATTTTTCATTGAATATTATTTATTTACAGAGGTTTTTGAATAACAAAGCAAAGTCTGTTATCTATACTATCTGACAATTTAAAACTAATTATTGATAATTGTTAAATTACACTAATTGGGCCATTGCATAAATTTCCTGTAACCGGAAACTTTATGTCTAAAGAAGTCATTTACTGTTTACAAAATAGAGTTTGTTACCATGATTACAGTTAGAACATTTTAACAATAGGGTAGAACAATGTTGCCATAATAACACCGTGCACCAACTGGATCTGCCAAAGACTGAAAGTAATTATTAGCCAAGGAGTTGGAACATTGAACTCATTGTATTACGCAAGCTATCTGTGCCCCACCCTGTAAAACATTCACCAGGGTGCACACAAAGCCCGAGCACAATATGCAACCAGACTGCGACCTTTCTGTACAACCAGAAAAAAGAATAAGGAATGTTTTTTAAAAAACAAACTAAAATTTAAATAAACAGTGAAGACTATAAGCACAAACAGTAGTGCTTATAGTTGTACAGCTACATAAATGCTTATTGCATGTGTGCTATGGTATTTTATAATCTTCATCTTGCACTTATAGTTCCTTTAAATGTAGAAAAAGAAAAAAAAAACAACTGCTACTGTTGCAAAAATTAAACAACACTCTTTAATGTTAATGTCAAATTACAACTAAAACCACATAATATACATATAAGGTATACAGTTTTTGACTGGGTTTTTCCTGTGCAGCCAGTTATATTTAGTTTCGGGCAGTGTCAGTAACACCTTACCCCTCCGGTTCACACCCTTGTGCAGATTTAAACAGGACTACTGTTGGGAATGTTGCAATAACCTGACTGACAGCGAGCTCAAACTGCACCCGTCTGACAGTCAGGGAGTTGAAGTAAATCATGGTTACACACAATTTCTGTGGCATTGGGAAATTGTGCAGAAGTAAATCAACACTGTTTAAAATAGACCATTATAAATGTGTAGTTTTACATTAAATATTGTGAAATATTATAAAAGATTATTTTGTTTCATTATTTGTTTTACTTCAAATATATCGACAAAGCCTGAAATTCAATAAGGATTAAAAAAAAACAGCAACATGACTGAAATAGAAATGCATTCTTTTTTTACACCAGACAAAGATTAATAAACAAAGTTGTTTTTTTTTAAAAATACCGAAGTTCCTACTAACAAACATGTTAATACTCAGTAGCCGCATTTCAACCCAAAATAACAAGAACTTCTAGTCCCAAGAGCTTTTTTGTCTGTACTCCCACCAATGTATTCAGACCCACAAAGCTTAAGCAGACGTCGTGCAATTAAATATGAAAAAGCAACACCAGTTTTGTTGTTCTCCATCTCCCTTCACTGCTCTCTGATGTAAGTTTAAGTTAATGATTACCAACAATTTATGTGGTAAACCTTGAAGGCAGTGTGATTTTTATGAGAAGTTGCTTTCCAACCAGAAACACTGCAATCCCTGGACCAAAGGCTCCTGAAGTGTCACAAAGTGCTACCCTCCAAAAATATAAAGATATGAAATCATTTTTCCAAGAACTTCATTTAGACCTTGGTTCCTGAGGTACAAACCTCCAAAAGACTGCAGTCCCTGTGGTGGAAACGCAGCTATTGACATACAACATAAAGTATGCACAACCAACAGCATCTACATCATTTTCAGTGCAAATGACTTTTACATAAAAAAAACTAAAATAACAACAACAAAGACATAAAGCAACTAAGAGCAATAGCATATACACACCAGCACCACCTGCCTGTTCTTTTTTTATATTCTTACCCCAGTAACAAGCCAAGCATTCAAGCCCAATCTGCATCTTTTACAGCTTAAAGTAAACAATATTATCTGGAGTGCCACTTTTCATGTCTTTCTGCAGACCTCTGCAAGAGTTTTGAACTTTGGTCCGAGTGTGTTCAGAAAGTCAAGGTTATCATTGTCATTATTATCACTGCAGCATCCGACAGAGCCAGCTACAGAGCCACGTCCCTCGAACCCGTAGGAGTGGATGATATCATCTGCGTATCGCCCATCCTCCACTGTTCCCATTTGGATCAATTTCTGGAAGACACAGGCAGTTTGTTATTACTCCTTGGACTAAGCCTGGATGATAGGAGCAAGCATACAACACTTTCAAAGCTGCTCGGGATATGACTGACGGACGGATATTACACATCGAGCAAACAGATCTCCAACAGGTTAGAGAAATAATATCTTTCACCAAAGGTGAGAAATATTGAGGTTTACACAGGATGCTATCACAGCTTAGAGAAGAAGATAATATTACAAATGGGAGTTAACTTATCTGTAACAGGTAACACATTATTAAACCGCAGAAAAAGAAACTTCTGCTGCTCTTTTTTTGACTTTTTATGCAAACTTCTGCCACTAAAACAAATAAATAATATGTTTGTAATCATAAAATAACAATACCTGATGTAGATAGCGGCCATTTGTTTCCCAATTATACAGAAGAGCTGGGTCCATGTTGTGTTGTCTGTAGTCAAAGTCTACACCACTACCAACAAGCTGACCATAGGATTGACGATCTATGGTCATGTCATACTGGCCGGTATAGTAATCCTGCATATTAGCTGCAGAAATATCAGTCCTTCCATGCATCCCATTCTCGTGAACACCAAGGGTTCCAATAGTGCTTCCACTCTTGTTCCCGATCCATGAAGGATTCATCATTACACCCTTGACAGAACCCTTTACTGCTTGGTCAATCTCAAATGGGGGACCATTGATGAGACTTGCATCCTGTCAATCAAAGCAAACGTGGCAATTAAATAAATGAAGCAGAAGGGGAAAAGAAAAGAAGCAAATATGGTTTCCTTGTGAGTAACGGTAAGCCAAGGCAATGCTTCCGCATTACTGTCCTTACCACTTCGTCCCCTGGGGCCTCCGTGTTGGATTTGAGTAGGATTCCTCCAGTGTCTGCTGAGTCGTCAAGTTGCAACTTCTCTCTCTTTGTTAGACAGAAAAATGCAAGGAGCAGGACTGCAATGACAAAGCACGTGTGTTCAAAATGACAGCTCACAGAGTACTTTTATGTGCGGTAAGCGTCACAAGAATGAGCATAGCAGCATTATACACTACACTATTGTATGCAAAATTGCTTTTTGCATATTGGAAACTGAACAAACTACGAAAGAACCTCCAGCTAACCCTTACTACTTATAATTACAGTGGAAGACTCACAGAGCAGTAGGAGGAGGGCCACAGGCAACAGCATAGTCAGTATTCCCAGCGGTCCGAGCGACACGGACCTGTCCTTGCCAGGGCAGACGCCATTCTTGCACTTGCAGACTCTCAGATTCACTGTCTGTGTTTTGCCACTACCCTGAAGATCTGTAACAGTCAGGTCAACGGTGTGCATCCCCAAATAAAGCGGTTTGAGCTGCTCCAATGTAGCTGCAGTGTCTAAGAAGGAAACACGTGATAATTATAAAGAGACTCAAGCTTAACCAAGAAAAGCACCAAAAAAAGACTGAAGAATATTGTTTCAGGCTACATCATGTGACTTTAACATATACTTAATACTAAGATTTGTAATAAAATATTTATACTTCATAAAACAGAGTATTACTGTGTGAATGTATGTGATTTATGATTTTACTGTCCATGCAGTAAAACCCATGTCCACATTTTTAGCCCCCAACATATACTAATCTACTCGTTTTAAAAAGTGCACAAACAAAACAAAAGATGCGTCGACAAGTTCACGCAGTTCCAAGTCTTTTTCTCAACTACATTTGTTCTTCATTACATATTTACTTCTGAAAACCGAGTATTCACAGAGTTGTGAAACAAAACAGCTCCACAACACCCTCACATATTTGTTTCTTTTCTCACCACTGGAATGATACCATGTCAGCATGATCACTTTTTGGATCATGCTGTACATAGGGTACTACAAACATTTGTAAAAAAAAAACCCTTTTCGTTCACTTTTGATTAAAAAGATACACTTTGCGCTTCATCGTGTACAAAGACAGCCACTTACCATTAAGACTTTTCACAGACCATGTGCCATCATTGTTATTTGGTAAACTGAAGGTGAATGGGGAAGAAAAGGGACTCTGATCTTTGTCTTCGGCCACCACCACCACAGAGCCGAGCACTCCATCCTCCTGACAAAACGTGAGCTCACTAGGAATCGTAGGAATGTTGTCGTTTTCATCCTCCACCCAAATGACAACTGTTCCTGTTGCTGACTTGGAGCCTGAAACACAACAGCATTACTGGTTCTCACGTAGTCGTGTGGACATGTTGGCACACAGGAACAATGGAATACACCATTTTCATTACAATAACGCGGTGTCACCTAAGTGCAAGTTTTAAGTTCTGCCAAGCACTGGGATATGTGCCCAATTTCCACAAAACACTCAAAGGAACATGAGTCATTGTAAATGACTAGCCACTTGATTTTTTTTCCAACAGGTTTTATCTTGTCAACAGGTGTTCTCGTGAAAAATAAAGCCGCTCAGACAAACAGCTCAAGGTGGAGCTTGTACTTTTAACAACTTTCGGATTGTTTGACACACCGCAAGAAGAAATGAAGGAACGGCAATAAGGTTTATTTAGTCACACAAGGCACTACCTCAAATGATCTGGCAAATATCCATCAGGTAATATAGAATTGAGTACAGAAAGGACCACTTGTGTATTGTTGAAGGTTGTGTTTTCTTCATCAGTACTGAAGTGCCTACAAAAAACTTACTAGCATCAACAGCCCTCACTGTGATGTTGTAAAACCCATCATGAACAAGCGGTGACTCTCTGTCAATTGTGTTTGCCACCCTCAGCTCTCCCGTGTCTCTGTCAACATTGATCCAGGAGCCCGGGTCTGTGATCTTGAAATACCTAAGAGACAAAAAAGTACTTGTGCATTACTCGCATGTTCACTCTTGTAGTCCAGGTCACGAGAACAAGTGTTATTGGGGCAAATTGAAGTCCTTACTTGATGCCTTTGCTGCTCTTCGTCTCAGGGTCTGTAGCTGTATAAGTTCCTATCACTGTGCCATTTGGTGTGTTCTCTTTGACATTGAAGCGGATCGAAGGAGCAGAGAATTCTGGGCCTTCATCGACATCGGTGACACTGACCTTCACAGGGATGGAGTTCCAACTGGCGCTGCTGCCACTCAGCGGTGCTTGATTTTGTGCCGTGATCTGAAGCTGTACACTGTTCGTCTTCTCATAATCTAATGGCTGAAAAAAAAGAAAGACATTTAAAAGTTTATGACTATAAATCAGTTTTATAAAGGCGGACTTTCCGTTAGATGTGATCCATGTAAAATGCTACTACCAACATTACTAAATGATAATAACGAATTTAATAAGAAGTCAGTCTCACCTTTGAGACGTACAGAAGCCCTTCATTTGTTTGGGGGTCAGTAACAATCCTGAAATTTCCATTTTCATTTCCTTGAGTAATGACAAACTTTGATATCCAGTTTGGTGTGTTTATCAAATCTTTATCTTGAACTGGAATCCGAAGTAGAAGTTTTTCACTTTCATTCTCTTGCACAGCGACATCATACTAAAAGAAAAAATATGTTTTTTGGGGGGAGGGGAGATTACTAAACAACCAATGTTCATGGAAAATAAGTATGACAAATGTAAGTATTAGTTATTCAGACAGATTACATACTGACAGTTTTTTCAAACACTTACAGATGTTTTCATGAAGGTTGGCGGGTTGTCATTGATGTCACTCAGAACAATTGTTGCTGTTGATGTGGCAACCAGACCGTTTGCTGCACCATTCATATCCTGGATTTGTACAACCACCAAATGCTTGTCTTTTAACTTAAAAAGAAATGTTGCAAAATATAATAAGGAAAATATGTTGGAAAGCACTTGTATCATCTTCTTCAAAGCTATTTTCATTTAAATAAATTTCACAGGTATCACTGATGCAGAAGCAGTGCTCACCTCTCTGTCTAGGGTGTTGGTTTTTGTTGTGATGACACCTGTTTCCGCATGAATGGCAAACATGTCTGTTCCAGTTAGGAGTGTATACCTAATCTTCACATGGTCGGTGCCAATTTGGTCTTTGTCGGTTGTATTCACCTTTCCCACCACAGTCCCTGTATTGGAAACCACGATCATTTAGAGCAACTGCACTGAGGCCAAACACCACAGATTTATCTGTTACTCTATTTTGCTTTTCTCACCTACACTACAGTGCTCAGGAACCATAAACTGTAGAAGACCTACAAACTCCGGTGGATTGTCATTTACATCATCTACAACCACTTTCAATGGCAGATTCTCATCTGTCTCCTGAAATGTGACCGTGTTCCAAGAACGCACCACAAACTATAAACAAAAAAGACAAAGGTGTAAGCAAAGTTAAAGGCAAAAACATTATAAGACATATATAAATTGTGTCACTTCCAGGTTTGAGTGAACAATATAAAAAAATGCGTAATAGAGAATCAAAACTCAAAACTAACAAGTTGACAATCCATCATTATTTTATTTAATGATAAATCGTTCTTTTTGAATGACTGCTGAACAATAATGCAACTGACTAAAAACCTTAAATCATTTTCATGTTCACACTCACACTATATACTGGGAACGCCTCACGGTCCACTGCTTTGAGCAAGAACAGATCCCCTGTGTCTCTGTCCAGTCTGAACACTCCAGTTGGATACTTATCGAATCCTTCTCCTTCGACAGTGTAGAACAATTTATATCTGGCTGAGGTATCTGACACCAGCTACAGGAAAAACCAAATAAAACACACATATTAAAGAAAACAAAAACAACAAAAATTCTGTTATTCAATTTTCATAAAGCAGCCTACTGTGAGCTCTTTCAGCTCGTAGCGTTATTAAATAGATCAAAACTGTAGACAGTTTCCAATCTGACATGCTGGTAATGTAACTTAAAAAAGAACATCAAAGGAAATAATCACTGAATTTAATTAACAGGCGTGACTCCTGAAATAATCAGATAATTTGAGGGGGGAAGTGAGAAAAGAGAACAATGTGTGCTGAAAATAAACATTTGAATAGCACAGTGCTTATAAATGATATGAATTATACATTTAATTTACCCTTTCGACTAGTTTTGGATAGGGTCCTGCATAATTCTCCACTACGGTGAGGTTCGCAGGTGCCCAGCGTCTTTTAGACCGAATCAGGAATCCTTGGCCTCCTTGCTGTGACATTCCAACAAGTCAGGATATGTTAGGAAAAAACACATCGTGCTTTCTGAGCTGTATAAACGGCTCACAATATGCAGTTGTCTTACATGTTTTTTCAGCATTGTACTGCGGACAAGGTGAACTTTCATCTTACTTTCCGGTCCACTATTGTCCTGAGCGCACACAAAAAATGTCCGTCCTCTTTCTGCCACTGAGACAGACATTAAAGCTACCACTGCTCCATTACTGTTTATTGTAAAACTCGGGTCCTTCACAGTTAACAACGTTGATTTGGCATCACAGCCGACGGTTTCAACTGAAAACCGAGAAAGGGAAAGTTAAAAAGAGCCATAAAACACAAAACAGTCGGCCTACAACACTTTTTCAAAAAAAAAATAATAATAAAGCAGCACCTTTTGCTACTTGGTATTCGGGTGGAATTGTTTCAGGTACAATTACGTAGAGAGACCTCGGGAGAGAGCACGACTCAACACAGGACAGGATCTGAAGGTGAAAGTGAGTTTCAAACGGGCTTGTCGCGTTTAAATGTTGTTAATGCTTCTGGGCATTAACATTTTTGCTATAGCAAACAGCACTGACAGAAGTAACAGACAGCAAGCATTAAGAGAAATGTATTGTAGGCGAGACTGAGGATGACTGCAGCCCTTTGTGTATCTGCAATTACAGCTCACAGAATATTTGTGCTGGGATTGTGTATCAACTACAAATTGGCAATATTTATCAGTATATCACAATTATAATTCAGTTCATTTCCCTCTCACAGCGACAATGCTTTTATCACCGACTGTCTTGAAAAGCTGAAAAATGAGTAGTACAGGGAAAATGTAGTTATTTGTTATCCGTAGGATAGCTTTAACACTTTTTAATATGATTTTACAATCCTCCCTACCCCAGTCATGCATACTTAAAACTAGTTGTAGCAGTATAGTGGTTTAAAGTTAGCATAGTTGGAATGCCTTAAATTTTACCTAAGACGTGGCTCTTTAAAAAAAAATACAGGTTACACGACTTAACAAGTATCAGTACTAATCAAAGTAGACAAGTGATGAAATAAAATGCTGGAAATCATCGATTTTACTGTGAACTCTGAATTCTTCTTCACACAGCTATGCAATTTCACTTGCAAGGTCAGAGTGAGTTTTCGTACATGGAACTAATTACATGTTAGGTAATCCCTACTTACTTAGGTTTTGCGTTGAACCTTTGTTATAATACCCATGGTCATCCCTAACAGTGGAATAAAGAAAACTAGAAACACTTACCAACATTAGGCAGGTGCTGGAAATAAAACATTTGGCCATTTTTGAATAAAAAAGAAGAAGCTTTGTCACTTGTCTGTGCCCCCGCTTCTAACAGGTGGTCATTTATCAGCTGCAGTATCTGTTGCAACAAGTGAAATTTCAAACAAGCACAGTACCTTTGGACTGTGCTCCTCATTGCCAACTGTGAAAAACAACTCCCCCCAAAAGTTCCAAATATTTTTACGATATATATATATAATTTTTTCCCTGAAACATTACTCTTTTACTGCAATACACAACTAAAAATGTAATTTTCCCTTGCTACAAAAACACGCGAGACATGTTGCATTTATCAAAGTGACCAGGTCTCCAAAAAAGTAAATGTGAGCCAAACACTGTATTTGTGTCTGTCAATGTGGGACATGTCAGAAATGACAGGGGGTGGACAGTTTGGTGTCCAAATTAAAAAATAAAAAGGATATATATAAATGTGCCAGTATACCAGATTTGTATTTAGCATGTAAAGGTCAAATAAATGATGGTCAACTCCTTTGCTAAGTAAGGGTAAAGTGAATTTGTTCTTGTGGTCTCATTTGATACTCTTTATATACCCCTCTATTTTTTTCTAGTTGCTTAACTGTCTGGGAACCATCATTGGACTTCAATATGCATCCATAGACTATCAGTGTACTTCTTTTCTTGGTCTCATCCTCCCCACTTGCTGTTTAAACCAGTGTTCTGTGTTTCCCCTTTAATTTCCCAGTTTGGTGTCTTTGTTTCATATTTTCTGTAAGCTCCAGCAGTAAAGCTGTGTTTTTTTAGTTTAGTTCTGCTTCTGAGTCTTGCATTTGGATCCATATTATACAAAGCAGGACACTGTTGACAGTGCAGTTACATCAGATCACCCCATGCATTTTGCATATGAATGCATCAGTACAAAGCAATAGTAATGGTCTTATAACACTATGGCATGCTACAAGTATAGGCGCTTGAAGAAATACTGGTCTGTCTGCTTGTTTGTGGAGGCTTATCTCAGGTCTACACAGAGACTGACCCCTGCTTGCTCCTCCTCTCTTGACTGCAGCTCTACTGTGTAGGAGGAACAAACTTGAGCTCCACTCTGAACACCACAGGAATTTGATCTGAATGAAGCCTGGTGTGGGGGAGACTGTGTAACCACAGCGAAACACTCATTATCTCTATAAACTGTTGATAAAAGTAAAGCAGCAGAAACACTGGCCCTACATTATTTAAAATACATCCAGTTCGGAAACACTCTACTGGCTTGACCTTGTTTATGAAAGCATTTTGAAGGCAGGATATACGGGCCTGCAACAGGAAAGGTGAGAAAAATGTCAGGAAGACTTTTGGTGGGAGTCATGGGCGTGGACATAATGAAAGTGCTTACCGCTTTAACGCTTTACCAGCAAATGCAAAACAGACACAGCAAAATACCATGTGATTTTATTATATTAAAAAAAAGGTTAATTATCGTTGTGCTCAGGCTTCTGTGTGTTTACAGAATTTAGAGTCTAAGCGAGCCTGTGTGGAAGAAACCTATTGTACTTTTGGTTATTCAGCCGGTCTCCCTATTTCTGACTACTTTTTCCCTACAGTATCCTGGTAAGATTAGTCATAACAGATGTTTTTACATTCTAAAATAACCAACTTTTTGCTTTTGCTGAGTTGTGCAGTTTGGAGAAAGCGAAAATGTGAACTTTCTCTGAAATATTTTCAGCCATTTTTCTCACTTCCGATTAAATTCACCCAGTGTCTTTTCTGTCATTAAAACATGTCTTCATCCAGTTAGCTCTTCTAGTCTGAACACATCAATTGCAAAATGATGACGAAGAAATCTCCTTGTTTGTTTGCCAGGATTCCACCCAAATGCTGTAGGGCTGAGACCAAATGTTTTGAGAAGCAAAGTTTTAAAGGTACCGAGTGCTAGCACTAATTGAACAGCTCACTTTGCAACAGTGACACACATGTCCCCGAGGTAAGAAAGTTCTTCAATCCACCTAAAACACCTACCACACCCAGCTTTCATCACCCTTTGGATGAGTGCCAAATGAGGCATTCACGTCATGTGTAGGAGAGAAGTATTCAGGTGAAACTAGGTGCTTAAGAGGATTGAATCACTAATACTAGTGTATTATTACTAACAACTACGTGTTTGGGAGTGTGTGCTGGACAAACTGAAGAATGTGAGGTGTCATAATCAAAAATGTTCCTCAAAGACTGTCACATGTGTCTGCTTAAAAAGTTGAACTGGCCTTTGTTCATAAGGACTACTAAATTAAACAATTATTTGGTCATTATCTAAGATAGTACCTTTATTAGCAGGTATTAGCACCCTCAGACTTTTTATGATGTTTTTGTCATAAATCATGACACAATCGAAACCATCCACCTCTGTGTTGTGTTTTTAAATGCTCACCAAGAAAGGTATTACATAAATTTTAGTCTTAATTAAAAAAAAGAAAGAAAGATTTTTGTAATTTTTGTTTTGTAATTCCAGTATTATCAGAAACATGTCTGATTCATTCGTTAATGCAAAATAAGTAATCAGATTAAATTCCCATTGTACTGTCGCAGCACGCCTTGACCATTCAGGATAAACCTTGCGTGTAGCCTGGCAACCAAACTGTGAGTGTGCCAACAGCTAGTCGAGCTGGGAACCCAGAAACTAGCGGTGCACTCTTTAGGAATTTCACGGGCACTGGTAAAGTTTTTCATATAAGTGGGAAAGCACGTTAGCCAAAAGGACTGTGATACATTTTTAGGTGCACAAAAAAGGAAAGAAAATAAAAAAAGAATGTAGTGTGGAAGTGGAAATGTAAAATTGCAGTTTTAGATGGTCAAACGTGAATAGTTTGGATTCACGCGGTCCATTTTGGAGATTTTCTCTCTTGTTTCGGTCTAGTTCATATTGTTTTTCATTACAAACAATGGGCTGCTCGGAGATATTACAGACCAGAACAAAATGGACATAGGACTCCACCTTTCTCCGCCTGCTATCAGCAGTCATGAGTAACCTGAGTGGGGGGGAAGAACCGCCCAGCGCTGTAAAACTTCGTCCTACCCCTCGGACGGTCAAAGTGTAAACGCAGTTAACAATAGGCTGCAGATGCAGTCAAACTGAAGCCGAACTCTTACTCGAGGATTGACAACGTTTTGTTTTATTTCTAGACGCGATGGGATCACTACTGAAAAGCAGCATTTTTATTCTCCTGGCGTTCTTTCAAGCTGTAAGTAACACATTCAGTACGTGCAATGTATTGCTACGCATTTAGTGTCGAATGGAGAAAAGCGGATCTATACAGGTGTGGCTCTGGCTTGTGGTGTGTATGTGAGCGCTAAAGATGCCGAAGATGATATGTCCTTAATCTTCCTGTTAAAAAAGAGAAAGAAAAAGAGAGAAGCGTTTTCATCACTTTTATCACTTTTATTCGAAAGTCACAGGACAGTTCATTTGGTTTATTTCGCCATACGGGACGTGGGAGGAAAGTTTCGGGGAACAAAGTCTTAATCAGGTCCACTTGTAAGGCAGACGTAATGATTACATTATTAGATATTCTGCTACATCATAACACAGTGGGAATAATGTGCAGCAAGTGGGGTGGACTTCACATTAGATAGATAGATAGATAGATAGATAGATAGATAGATAGATAGATAGATAGATAGATAGATAGATAGATAGATTTGTATAATAATGTCCCTTTTCCTCGCTTTTTGTTCATTTGCAGCTTGTTCCTGTGGGAGCAGAAGGAAATGGACGACTGCTGCACAGGCAGAAGAGACACTGGATCGCACCGCCCCGAAAGCTAATTGAGAACTATGATTACACCGGCCTTGATTGCGTTGCTAGAGTGTGTATTTATTTTCTGAAGAATTCCATTGTAAAATTAATGTTTTTCATCTTACGAATATAAATATACATATTTATATGTATATTATTTTCCACAGTCATACAAATATTTTTTTATGCTGGCAAAGCAACAGTTTAATGTGTTTTAATGTATTTTACTGTGTGCAACAAATCATTTTCAAAAGCTGCATGTCCTTCAGCCACCTTTGCTTTTCACTTACTTGCCTTTAACAAGCATATGTGAGAGTTGCTTCAGAGGCAGACACTGGCAGACTGCCATGTTCATAATGAGTCAGTTCAGACACAGAGACAAATGACAGATACTGCTTTGTGCGCTTTTCTTTTTTACACAACCCTGTTTATTGTTCTAAAGTGTATTAATCTTCATAACTCACCTACTAATGTTAAGTAACGGCAGAGTTTAATTGATGTATGCACAGATGGTCTCAAAGCAGTCTGAATGACAACCTGCAATATTTGTCATGCTTATATTTATCAGAAATATATTCTACTATAATTATGATTTTAAAAATACAACTTTTTAAATATATGGTATTATATGTTCAGTAAATGTTTTCTTACGTTGTTAACTGAAGGTTTTGGCCTTCCAGATGGATTCATTCTGTTTGTGTATCTGAATTTCAGATTCGCTCTGATAAGGAGGAGTATGCGAAGATGCTCTATTATATAACAGGGCCTGGCGCTGACCAGGACCCTGTTGGTAGATTTCGTATTGACCATAGCACCGGCTGTTTGAGAGTCTATTCCATTCTGGATCGAGAGGAGATTGCCTTCTATCGTGTAAGAGTCAAATCCTCTTTATAAAGAGCCATGAGTTACAAAGTGAATCAGTTTTTAATACAGTTGTGCTTTATAGTTAAGAGGTGTGGCAAGATACACCAATGGGACCCAGGCTGAAAACTACATTGACCTTAATATCACCGTTGATGATGAGAATGACAACGCGCCAGTCATTCAATTACAGCAATTTGGATATGTCAATGAATCTAGTCGATCAGGTATGTTAAGATTTGTTTGTGTCTTTTTTTATTTGATGGATCACAAAAACAATCCTGTCCTTAACTGAATTCATTTACCGGAGTTGCTATTTTTCATTTACCTTCGATTTCCTAGGTGTTGTTATCATGAAAATAATCGCTACTGATGCCGATGATGAGAGAACAGAGAATGCCCAGCTCTCATACAGCATTGTTGAGCAGGCTAACACAGCTGGGTTGTTCTGGATGAACTCTCGCACTGGAGAGCTCATGGTTCAAAGTACCTCACTGGATCGGGAGGTGAGCTCATTTATGACCTTTTAGGTATTGTGAAAATCATCTTGCGCCTCTACAATTATTTAATGGAAAAGCTTGCAACTCACAAGACTGTAGTCAAATCAGTAACAGTATGTAGATTTTGTCACAGCCCCCAAGTTCATCGTTATAGTACGACCTCATATTATAAACGTAATTTGTAAGAAATTAGTCAAATTTTATTCACCACACTGCATATACATATTCCAACATATTCATCTGTGAAATAATCATTTCTAACTTTTGTTTTTAGAAACAAGACACATATAAGTTGATGATTAAAGTCTGTGATTTAAATGGACGCCCAGGAGGACGAACGTCAACTGGAGAAGTCGAGATCCGACTTCTCGACATAAATGACAACATTCCAACGCTGGAAAAAGAAATAGTAGGTCTTCCACCTTTACCACATCCAGCCCATCTATTCTTGTGTAAAGGTTTTCTTGTTTATTGTTTTCATAGTGGTCAACAGTAAGCTTTTTTCAAAAACAGTTGTTGTTCATGTGTACTTTATTTGCAGTATGAAGGGCGTATTGAAGAGAACACTGTCGGTGTGGAAGTTATGAGGATAAAAGCCATTGATATGGACCTAATTCACACAGACAACTGGCTGGCTGCTTTCCAAATTGTTTCAGGCAATGAGGGAGGTTATTTCGATATCACTACGGATGAAAAAACCAATGAGGGAATTATCATGGTTCGGAAGGTAAAGAGTGCTGTGTAAATTAGAGGTAAAAGGAAAAATGTGTTTCGACCAGAAGAGTCAAAATTCATGGATTACCCTTTTATATACAGGCTCTCGACTATGAGGAACTGAAGGTGATGAACTTGCGTGTCATGGTTTCCAACAAAGCAGCGTATAATTTTGGCAGCAGTCAGTCTGCGACAGGGGCAACAGGTATCAAAACCTACCCAGTCACAATTAATGTGGTCAATCAGAAGGAGGGACCTCGTTTCCAACCAAGTGTAAAAGTGGTGACTGTCTCAGAGGAGTACACATCCACCTCCTTCAGCAAAATCATAACTAATTACGCTGCTATTGACACTGACACACAAAAGATTGCCACCAATGTGAGGTACAGTTAAACTGAAAGTGTCGCCTGCGCATATATCAACCGATTCTTACACTGAATATGAAAAGTTTATTTTTGTTCTTACATTAATTTACGTGTGTTCTTCAAGGTATGCCAAACACCGTGACATTGACAACTGGTTGATTATCGATGAAAAGACAGCAGACATCAGGCTGAGTAAACTCCCTGACCGAGAGTCCGTGCACTTGATCAATGGAACATATTACGCAGAAATTATATGCATCAGCAATGGTGAGTTCTGTTAACACGGCAGCAAACATCAGTCTAATCAGGAGTAATATCGTACCCAACAGATTAATATTGATCTTACATTCCACTGGCTTTCAGATCTGCCCTCAAAAACTGCTACGGGGACCATAGCTATTCAGGTGGAGGACTTCAATGATCACTGCCCAAGACTGACCTCTAAAACTCAGACCATGTGCCTTCAGGATAGCGTGATCTATGTCACTGCTGTAGATGAAGACCACTTCCCCAATTCATCACCATTTGAATTTACTGTGGTTGAAGAGAGCACCACAGGGAAGTGGAGAGTGGAGCATTTTAATGGTAATGCCATGTAAACAATCACTGTACGGCAAAATCCAGCAAACGCTTGTTAGATCAACCGTCTGAGCTTCCTTTGAGAGTAAAGGCATTTATGGACAAATTGTATATTGTGTTTTAGAAAAAAAATTGTTTCTTGCTATTTTTTTAAGCATTTATTTTGAGTGTTATCCATGTGCACTTCCTTACACGTTGCAAGACAAAAAGTAAACACTTTGTGCAGTATTTTTTTCTTAATTTACTCATTTCTTTCTTCAGAAACTACAGTCATTCTGCGAGAAGAAAACTATGTGTGGCCTGGCGTCCACAAAGTGACACTGAAGATCACAGACCAGCAGGGAAAGTCATGTGCTGATGCTCAGATAATAGATTTGACTGTATGTACCTGCAATAAAAACACCAAATCCTGTGTGTCGCGCTCTACGTCGACTGCAACTTTTGGAGCTGCGGGTATTCTGCTGATGTTGCTGGGACTGCTGCTGCTGCTCTGTGAGTAGAGCCCTTGTTTGAGGATTTTACTCTTCCTATTTTATGGGGGGTTCTCCATACTTTCACTTAAAAGGTTGCCTAATCGTACATGTTGTAGCAGGCCTAGAGAGACTGACTAATGTGAGTAGTTGTGTCACGCACAGATGCCGGTTTTTTCATAAATACATTCCTTTCCTGTTAAATCTGTTTATTCAGTTAAAGTAATTCATTGATTATTGGACTGAATTTGACCTAATCAGTCGAGCCTATTTTGATCTAGTGGAAAATGTGCCTGTTTTTCAGTGGTGCCTCTCCTGTTGCTCCTCTGCCTGTGTGGGAGTACAGCGGCTATCGGCGATTTCAAGTCTATTCCATACGACACAAAGCAACAGCTGATCTCATATCACACTGAGGGACAGGGAGAAGACAAGGTATTACTGTAGTTTTGATGTGTGCAGGCACCTTCAACTCTGAACGTTTGATAATCAAATTTATCTGACTGGATCCCACACTTCTCTTGCAGGAGGTTCCTCTTATGCATGTCCCAGTGGAAGTTGATGGTGGTGCAGTGACTAAGGATGTCAACATGTTTGAGGGACATGGATACTTTGGAGGGCTGGCTGAGTTAGGAGGAGGAGCAGGTGGAAGAGGGCCCTATAAAGGCAGTGCTATATACACATCCAATATGACAGCTGACAACATGAACCTGTACAACCAGTACAAATACTCCAGTGGACAGAATATGGACTTCCTGAATACAGGAACGATGGCCAGACAAGATATGAATTTCTCTCAATACAGAGGTGGGGCATGGGATGGCATAGCTCTATCTGAGGAATTTCTATGGGACTACTATTCAAGAGTAAGTGATCCCTAAGTTAAGTTGAAATTGCAGTCTTTCAGGTCAGATAAAGACATTATGTCTGAAGCTGTAATATATTCTTTTTCATCCCCACTTCTTTGCAGAAATCCGATCATGCTGCACAGCAACCTCAGGTGAAGGACAGTATGCTGATCTACAACTATGAGGGACAAGAGTCGCTGGCAGGTTCTGTAGGCTGCTGCAGCCTTCTTGAAAATGATGATGATCTTGCATTCCTTAATGACCTCGGGCCTAAATTCAAAACCCTGGCTGAGATTTGCCAGGGATCAACCATGGTCACTGAATCTGTAGATGTGGCAGTTTCTTCCACTCCAGTCAGACCCGTCTCTCCTTTCAGGCCTTCCACATCCACACACACACATGTCCGTAGTCACACAGAAACCATCAGGGACAGGGATCGCGTCAATATTAACACCCTAAATACCTCCAATGTATCATCCGGCTCTTCTACCGTTATCCAGGAGGAACGTATCACTGGGAGAGCACAGAGTTCAGCAACTCTTCCCAATGTACACGTCCAGGACAACATAGTGATTCCCAGTCAGACACTGCTCATACAGCAACCTGCTATGTACTATGCTGCTACGCCCATGTACGTAGTCGAGTCCAAGCCCCAAGTAATGCTTGTGGCAGGAGGCACGCAGCAGGCAGTGGGTTCAGTAGGCCAAGCTGGGCTAGGTCATGGGCTGGTGCAAGTCAGTGGCCTCCAAAGTTCCCAGGGTGTGGTACTTGTCGATAGACAGGGAGGAATGGGTGAAGCAACAGGGCAGGCAGCACAAGGACTTTCACGAGGAACCATCTCCAGGTCTAGACAACTATTAGTGGTGGAGAATGGATCCTCAGGAGGGGAGCAAGGTGTGCATTTAGCGCAGGGCGTCGTGCAGACTGGACAAAGGTCTGCAGAGCAGGGCTTTGAAGTCCGAAGTGTGCCAGTGAAAGCTCAGGGTTTTTCAGTGGGATCGCACAGTTCTCTAGGGTCAAATGAGGAAGCTAAGCTGACAGTCACACCCAAGTCACATGGGACCAAGAGAGTGGTTGTGCAGCAGAAAAAAGTCTTGGTGACAGAGAGAAATTTGGAGTCTAGTTCAAGAGCTTAGAGCAACCATTTTCTGTAGCCTCGCTACAAATATTACTCCTGTTTTGACATGTAATGATATACTGACTGGACTGGAATGTACTACAGTACATCAACATGCTGTATTTCTATTAATGCAGATTATTAATTGCGTTATAAACTGGAGTTTGGTCTGCTTGACCTAAAGTCTTATACTGTAGGTTCTCATCCACCGACCTGAGAAGTTAGTACGTAATACAGACTGTAAGGTGCACTTAGCCATCAGAGGCTGGAATTTCAAACTGAAACTAGTTAAAATAACATCTCCTCTTTTTCTATACCAAGCTTGTATTTGCTTTGAATGATATGTCAAAATTCAGTTCTGTCAACAGCAGGGGAATACAATACAGTGTTGACTATAGAGAGGAAAAAAAGGGTAACATTTCTACACAGTCTTACATGACTTGTGTTATTAGAACCCAACCGAGGGGGAAAAAAACAAAACATTGAGTGCACTTAACAGACCTATATGTGCTACATTTTTTCAGGTACAAAACTAATATGGCTTCGGGGCAGTAAAACAACTAGTCCTAAACCAGTTTTACGCAAACTTTACTTTCTCTTTTTAAAGGACACAAAGTAAAAACAAGTCTACACCCTTACCTTGGGCAGCAATAGCTGTCAGATCATTGCATCTCCTGTCTATCCAGCCTGCCAAGCTGCTATAAGAGCAGGAACTGCTGCACTGTTTTTAAGTGGTTACGGTACTGAATTAGTCAATAGCCAGAAATCACATGCATGAACTTGATATTCAATTAAAGCGCAACAGATAGGTCTAAACAGATACATCCACACTCCAAAAAAAACACAACGTGAGCGCTATAAATCATAGTAAAGACTTTTTGCAATGAAAATTCCCACACAAGAGTGTTCTCTGCTTAGCGATAATTTTTTAACATATAATGTACATATAATTAGTCTTCAAACGAACACGGTTTTTCGCAGAGGGAGAGGCTGTAGATTTTTCATTTATCTTTAAAGGCTGTCAATATTAGATTTATTGCACAGACTGATGTATTATTTTAGTGTGTTGTGATTTTTAAGGTGCTTAATTTGTACATTGGTATATTTGTTTAACCATGACTAAAGTTGTCGTGCTAACTGTTAGATCGTTCGCCTACTTCATAATGTGTTCAGAAGCTGTACAGAAACTAGATAAATACTGAGTGTGCTCAAATAACACATCCTCTATTTGAATTGTTGCACTATTTTTATATTTTTCCTGAAAGTATGCATTTTTTATATATATATATATATAAGTATTAATTCCATGAGATCTAAGTGCCAAAGCTGAAGAAATGTGTTTTGTGGGATCATTACCAGATTGATTTTGTGTGTGTGTGTGGCTGTGTGTGTGTGTAATGGGATGGGATGAGCTTGCCAGTTTAATGCTGCTGTTCTTGCTACTGACCTGTATTTTTAAACCTGCTTTCTAAAATGCTGTAAGAACATAGCAGTGCAGTGCTAATCCACGGGGATAATGAAGATGTTTTTATTTTAAGGGGTTTTTCAACTTGTATCACAATAAACTCAAACAGAAAAGAATCTGCTTGACACGTTTTACTTTCTGATTTCACACATGACACGATTTATCGTACATCTTTGAGTTAAAAAAAAGTTAAGAACTATGTTTCAGAAATGACTTGCATATCACCCTAACCGTTCTTTTTACAACATTATAAGCTTTTGGATGTCATGTGATATGCAAAATTATACTATTTGCCAGATAGAATGAAAATGAGCATTAATTGGTATTTCATTGTTATTGTTAAGTTATTTATATAAACATATTTGTAATATATTTTATTATATATTTCATATATAAACAATTTAGTTTCAGATTCTTTGGTTACATTTGAAAACGTTTATACAATAGTAAACATAAATGGAAAAAATAGTCCTTATTTGAATCTGACCATAAGCTGATATAATATTTCTACATAGTTTGTTAATTGAAAGCGACAGTGTATGTAAAGCAATTCTTCAAAGTTAAAAACTTTTTTTTCCCAATAATGTGTTTTAAGCATATGGCTTGGTGATCACCAACAAATTAACTGCATATTTGCATGTCAACTAAAACATGCCACAGGTAGAGACGTTAAAATGTAAGCATTAGCTTCAGGGTTTTCCAACCAGACAGGAGTGTTTCTGCATAGAAGGGATACAACAGGTTTCTCTGTGGTTGACTGACAAAGGTTCATTCATGCTTCACATAAACAGAGGAGAAAGTAAAGTAGAAACTCAGGTTTCAGTTACTGATAATGCAGGAACAGCGCTTTCCTTTTTTTGTGTCTTTCTTTCCCTTGGAGAAACAAAGTAAGCATTATATGCTCGCTATCTGTGAAGTGCACAAAGTAAGAGGGTGTTCTGCCTTTAGCTCAGATTTCAGATAGCAGTCTGTCCGCATAGGGTGCCTGGGTGTTAATGCTTGACCGACTGAGCTAGTGTGTGGTATGGAAACAAACAAACAGTAGTTACAACTTCAAATGTGTCATTAAATGTCAGGAATAGTAATCAAATTAAGAAAACAGTACTGTTCAATAACTTCAAGTGCTAGAGAATACATTAGCATCACAGAGGCTGCTCAGCTGCGCAGGGGACAGATCACAGCCTGTCAAGTATGTGTATTTGAGAAGCCGAGGCTCAGTTTATCCATATTGAATGTGGGGAAGCATTGTTTCGAGCTCTCAGAGGGTTCGTGACGTATGGCCTTTTTGATGTGGAAGAAGGCAGCTCTTGTTGCCACTGAAATTCAAAATTGGCATTAACGTTATAATCATTAAACATGTTTTTTTAAATTATCGGGGGTTGTTTTGTTTACTTCCCAAAATAAAATGTAGTTGTGATACATAGTTTAATCAACAGTTCCAACTGTCTTTTTTAAACCCATTTAATGTTTTGTTTCTGGCGACAATGTACTGCTTTGTTTCTTTGCTCCTCTGTGGACAGAAGTGGATCACTTGCAAAGTTTTTCTTTTCAAACCTCAGTCTGAGCTGTCAACATACAAAGCATTAAAGTAGACACAGCTCTGAGCAACTTTGCTAATCAACTTTTCTTCTTTTGTGACATACAAGAAAAAGGTGGCTCAATTTATGACCTGTAATTTGTAATTTGGCCCCATGTAAGGTAATCTGACTAAAAGCTTGTAACGAGCCAGATCTGTTTCTCAGTCATAAAAACAACTTCCTTGTTTTCTTTCCTTTGGGATAACTGGTTCAGAGTAGTATTCTGTGTTATTCCCTGGATGATTTACCCAAAATAAATTTTTTATGTATTGACTGTCTGTCTCCTTTTTTTCTCTCTCTCTCCAATGGAAAATTTTGGATTCACAGTTCAGACTAGGGTGTGTCAAGAAGCATAAAATATTTTAAAAGTTTAAAAAACTTTTCACGCACTTTGAAAGGTGTGTGTGTGAAAGTCACAACCCTGACATGTTCCTTTGATATTACGCATTATAGTGTGAGATTATCAGCGATCACTGTGTGCTTTGAAATTATTTTTTAACCTTTCTCTTGTGAACTGTACAGGCTGTTTATTCGCTGTTGCTGGGAACCTTCCTACTTGGGCTGGGCTTCTTTGTCGTTGATTGGATGGGTGGCAATCTGATACCTGCTTGCAAAACAAGGCAATAGATCAAGATGTCATGAGCTATGTGGGTTGTACATATTTCAACGTAGCTTTTGCACATTATGTACCTTTGAAAAAAGAAACCTGACAAGACGTACAGACTGGATCTTTTATTAGAGACATGAGGAAAAGAATGCACATTTGAGTTATTGTTACAAAACTGTACTTGCTTGTTGACACTGACATAGCATGACTTGGATAACTTTAGATTCTAACACCATTCACTGTCGTTGTCAGTAAAGGCTATATTTATATTCAGCGCAATATAGGCTAAACAACTATAGTTGACCATAATCTGCACACCACAACATTTATTGAAATCAGCATCCCTAGCGTACATCTTGTGGTCTCATTGCACTCCAACAGCTGTTATTATTAGGAACTGGCTCGTTGTGTTTTAGAATTCAGTGGTGAACATCATGGCGGACTTCTTCATCATCCTCCATTTCATCTTCTTCGTATTCACCCATTTCATCAGCGGTGGCATCCTGGTACTGCTGATACTCAGACACAAGGTCATTCATGTTGCTCTCGGCCTCAGTGAACTCCATCTCATCCATTCCCTCCCCTGTGTACCAGTGGAGGAAAGCCTTGCGGCGGAACATGGCGGTGAACTGCTCTGAGATCCTCCTGAACAGCTCCTGGATGGCGGTGCTGTTGCCAATGAAGGTGGCGGACATCTTGAGGCCACGGGGCGGAATGTCGCAAACTGCAGTCTTGACATTATTTGGAATCCATTCCACAAAGTAGCTGCTGTTTTTGTTTTGCACACTCAGCATCTGCTCATCCACTTCTTTCATTGACATACGGCCACGGAAGATGGCTGCCACGGTGAGGTAGCGTCCGTGACGGGGGTCACACGCTGCCATCATGTTCTTGGCATCGAACATTTGCTGTGTGAGCTCTGGCACGGAGAGGGCACGATACTGCTGACTGCCCCTGCTTGTCAGAGGTGCAAAGCCCGGCATGAAGAAATGCAAGCGGGGGAAGGGCACCATGTTGACAGCTAGCTTACGGAGGTCAGCGTTGAGCTGTCCAGGGAAGCGGAGACACGTTGTCACACCACTCATGGTGGCTGATACCAGGTGGTTAAGATCTCCATAGGTGGGTGTGGTTAGCTTTAAAGTGCGGAAGCAGATATCATACAAAGCTTCGTTATCAATGCTAAAGGTCTCATCTGTATTTTCCACTAGCTGGTGTACAGAGAGAGTGGCATTATAGGGCTCCACCACAGTGTCAGACACTTTCGGGGAAGGCATGACACTGAAGGTGTTCATAATGCGATCAGGATACTCCTCACGGATTTTGCTGATGAGCAGTGTGCCCATTCCTGAACCTGTGCCTCCACCCAGGGAGTGGGTGAGCTGAAAGCCCTGAAGGCAGTCACAGTTTTCAGACTCCTTTCTCACCACATCTAGCACAGAGTCCACCAGCTCAGCTCCTTCAGTGTAGTGACCTTTAGCCCAGTTATTTCCTGCTCCACTTTGACCTGCATGAAATAATTTTTAAAGACAATTGATGTTGAAAAATATTGTTTTAGTTAACACATCTATACACATAAAGGTTTTACATTTGTGACCAAAGAATGAATTGACTGACACGAAGTCTTGCACAGACAATAGTGATACGCAATGGATCATAATAAATTAGTGATTATTTAACTTTTTATCTGGCATCAAGATGAAGTTGATAGTTTTGATATGTCTTGTCAGTTGTTGGATACAAAATATGTTACAGTTATTCATAATTATAGCCCAACAATTTATCGATACGTTGATACTATCAGCTGATATTTTCTATTTGCCAGTCTATCGGTATCAGCATTAATAAAAGAGACAGGAGAAACACCCTTCAACCATGTTATGAGTGTTGTGGCTGCATAGTTTGTCCACCAGAGGGCACTCTTCAACTTCCCTGTACGCAGTAGATATTCACAGCACTACAAAGATCATAGAATATCGGTATCTATATTGGTCTTGAAAATCATCGACTGGATGGTTCGCCATGAAATTAAGACCAGTGGTCAACACCTGCCATAATTTTGTCAAACGTTGCCAAATGAAACTGGCAAGATAATAAAGGTTCCCACTTGTCTGGTATGTATCGACAAGCTAAGAAAACAGCAGCTGTTGTGAAATTTTAGATCTTCTAAGTAACAACATCAGCATTGCCATCTTAATAATATTTCCATGTGTGCACTACCAGTTCACTCAAAACAAAAGTGAGCCTTGGTGTAGTTTTACAAAACTTCTTAGAAAGCTGATTAAAACTTGGCAACCAATTTGTAATTCAAAATAACTTATTTCTCTGGAAAGCATCAGTGAGTGATTCATCTGCCATTTTCAACTTGTTAGCACTTGTTATCCAGTGACAAAATAGATTGTCATCTTTGGATAAATGTTTTTGGCCCTCATATTATTATTTGCTTTGTGTTCTGCTGCAGAATCTCCACATAGACTGTATTTTTGCTAAGTCACCACAAGAGCTTTCTCAGTCGACACATGGGCAATGCATCACCGAGGGACTGCAGGAGCTGTGTGCTCAGAATATATAGTACTGTGCAGTGCAGTGGAAACAAAGTGCAGCTTCATTGTCTGTGACAGTAGGTCAGACACATGCTGCACACATGCACGGATGACTCACACATGTGGAGTCGGTTCAGGATGAATGGTCTGATCCAGATTTATTGTCAACTCACCGAAAACAAAGTTGTCAGGCCTGAATAGCTGCCCAAATGGACCAGAGCGAACTGAATCCATGGTTCCTGGTTCCAGGTCCACCAGAATGGCTCGGGGCACAAATTTGCTGCCTTTGAATACGAGGACAGGGAGGGATGTGGAGGGGTAATGGATGGAAATATCAACAGTCTCAGTAACCTCAGCAACACCGGCAGTAAACCATGAAGAAAAACCTCAGCATATTTCAAAAGATTCGCAAGCAGCATTTCCTTAAAGATACAAGCCTCTCAATTAAGCTGGGAATCCAAAGCGTCTTCTGTTCTTTTCTTGCTTTTTGCCTTGCCCCACCCTTTCTGCCTGTCACCCTTCTTGCAAAACTGCTGCAGCGTGCTGCACAGCTTAATCTAAACCAATGGGGTTTTCAAAGTGCTGAGTCTTGCAGGAAGTATTCAGACACAGAAGCAGTCTTCCTTGACTTTGCCTCGTTTCACTTTCTTGCTCAGTGCTGAAGTTTTAATGTTGCTTATGAATCTGCACTTTTTATTTTAAGGACAATTTGTTTTGTTCAGTCTGCATTAGGTAGTTACCCCCCGTGACACTGAAGCCGGCATGCAACGTGGAAACAAAGAATCAATAATGCATGCTGCTGGGAAATAGGATATGGGTAGATTGTTGTCCTTTATTGCCAATGCAGATGAGTAAAAGGTTGGATATCAACCCTGGGTGCATGTGGATTGAGATGTCGACCAAAAACATGAGGCCTAATGATGAAACACATATACTAATTCTTTATTATCCCTGCGCCTTTATTTACCAGGCACTGATTGGCTGCTTGATGTACGACAGCTGTGAGCAACAAAGCAGGTTGTATTTAGAAGGACTTGCAACACAGGCACCAGTAAAATCAGATACTGAGCATGAGTTCAGCTATACTGAGACTGCAGATACCTGTGCTCCCTATAGAGAGACAGAGGGGGAGGGGTGAGACAAGGACACAGAAAAAGAGATTTTTAGCAGGTGCACTGTCCTCATTTGTGTCCCTTCACTCATAGCAGAACCTAGTTTCCACTGCAGCTAAATTAGTGACATGAGCAAACTGTGACAGTCAAATGAGGTCTGTGTAGCATAAGGCCATGCAAGAATAATGATCAGTGGTTAAAAAAAGCTGCTTTGTGTATAGTGGAAAATTCAAGCATGTGGTTTATATTAAAGCAACATTTTCCTTCTCACCTGATGCCTCATTGTAGTAGACATTTATCCTCTCCAACTGCAGCTCACTGTCACCTTGGTAACTACCGGTTGGATCGATGCCATGTTCATCACTTATCACCTCCCAGAACTAAGACAAAGCCATTACTATTCATTAGCATTTTTAAAAAACTCATTAATTTACTTATTTTTTTAGAGTAACACAGCAAAAACGAAAACATGAAGCAAGTTTGACGTGTGTGCGTCAGGCCTTGTTTTAGTTTTTGCGCATCTGGTGGCACAATGACGCGCAGCAGCGCAGGCCACATCACCTGAAAGATCAACCAGACTGAACCGCTCCATATAGGTATGTTAATCCGTGATTGATCGATATTAAACTCTTAAAGACAGATTTGTAATCACTTCGATTTAAATGTGCCGAACTAACCGCGCTTTGTAAACTATTAAGGCACACAAACGCGGTGACGTTCCACATTTAAATGAAAATTACTCCTTTAGATCCCTTCTTCAGAGATTAAATGAAGACATTTATACCTTGGCCCCAATCTGATTTCCGCACTGACCAGCCTGGATGTGAACGATTTCCCTCATGGTGAACTGCGGATGCGTGCAGGCAGCGTCCTTTCTCGACTTTAACTGGCGTCCACTCTTCAGTGTCTTGCCGCGGTGTTTCTCAAAATCAGGACTTGCCTCATTTCTCGGGTGAGTGTTGAGCCGGCGAGATAGATAAACGTGCTGCTGGTCAGATGACGTTATACACAACGCAGCATCCTCAGCATCCCTGTTAGCCAATGGGAGCGCCCCGGTTTGATGCAGTGGACCAGCGGATCATGCCGCATCATGGCCCTGACATCACCCTGTCCCATACAGGCAAGCATAAAAAAAAAAAAAGGGTTGGCTTTCTCACTCGAATGGGGATGTTTTAAAAGATCCACATAATTAATTTCGCTATTAGAAGATGTCAGACTTTACCAGTTTAATGCTCCAGACTACAGCTGCTGATTCATCCCAGTCGTCTTTTAAGCAGCTACCTGTAGAAACGAGCCCAGTTTTTAAGGCTTTTGTGGGTTTTAAGACTTAGCTAAGGCTAGTAGCGAACCTTTCCTTGGAAGGCACAGATTCTCCAGCTAGTTGTGCCACTGTATGTTACCTAAATGTATTAAATAACCGACTCTATGTAGGACTGGTCCTCAAGAGATAAGAGGTAAAAGTCAACCCTAGGGAACTTTCCATGTGACTGTACCTCCATTACTTTGATGCAGGCTAAAAAGGAAAATATCTTAACATTCAGGAAACGTGAGGAGTTATAAATCCTACTTTCTGATGCCATTGATTGCGAAATGTCTCAGCTTGTCTATAACGACTTGAAGCCTAAGGGCTTCGAGTCATAATAGACTGCATTCAAGTTCGCCCATTCCCCCCTTCTTCATCTTCTTTGAACGCCATTATTAGAATACTTGAATAGACTTTAACTTGATGATGATTTTTTTAAAAGACACAGAAGTCATAAATGTCATAAAAACACATCAATATCAACAGTTGATCAATAAATAGTGGTTTATTTTAACAACAGGTATGGCTTATATACAAGTGCATGATGACTGTTAAACTGAAAACAATATGAAACCAAACAACTGGAATTTATAAATGGTACAATCCATGTTTTTGTTTTTTTTGTTATCATTTTATTTATTTATTTTACATTCATATCTCCCCTTTAAAGAGATCTTAAGTCGCATGGTTAAGAGAAGCAACACCTGAAATGTGTATACTGGGGCCGTCCTATGTGAGACTTTCATCTGCCGGGTTCAAAACAAGTCCTTGCTAAGATCCAGGATCCTTCATCTTATTTAAGCTCGATGTTTCCACACATTTACCGTATTTACAAAAGACAATCTTCTTCTTCCTCCTCTTTTTTGCTTGCTTTTCCAACAATTAAAAAATCCTATTCTATCGCTGGTGCTAACATTGCTTTGGATTACTTTCACTAAACTTTCATTTTGCTTCAAATAGAGTCAAATAAAAGGATTATTAACAAAAAAGTGTAGTTACTCCCATCTGCATGGGAGAAAAGTGAGGAAGCAACATATCTCAGAAGACACTGGTTGCATCGTGCTGTGTCATTAACGTTACAGATGTCGCGTGGGATTTAGTCGATACACACTTCAATTTTTGCAATACACACTGAAATAGAGAGAGATCAACATTCACCGAGGAGGATTCCGAGTAAAATGAAGCTACTGACCACTGCAGTCCACCCACTCTCAACTGCAGATGCCAAGATTTCCTTATTAAATCTAGTGTCAACACCCTTTTCAACATTGTAGACTGCATGCTGATCTATTGCGTGCAGTCTACAACGTTGAAAAGGGTGTTGTCAACCCCAACAAAATCTGACATCACACGGTTGCAGGTCATTGTGCTTTCACTTGTAGCAGCACAGCATACACAGGTTTAAATGATCTCAAGAAATATTTAAACAATATTAATGACTAGATGGTCGTCGTTCACAGCCACCCTAGATCAATCAAAAAGTGGAGCCATCGTGGTGTGATTTAAGCTGCATTTGAGTAAAACAACCACAGGTAGGCTTTTGCAATCATTCAAATAAATATCAAAAGATATGCAGGCTTTAGTCAGTGCAAAGTTGACTTTGATAAAAGCAAAACTTAATTCTAGTGACTGAAGTAGCTGTAAGGTTTACGGAAAATCTTCCGTCAAGTCGGCTGTTGCGTTTGACTCCTGAATGACACCTTAATAGAACTCCAAATACTCCCTGGATATAAGTAATTATGATACACTGTGATCATTTTAGCACATTTGAAATGACAACACATCACTCAGTTGGCTCTAAAGTTTTACAGTACAGTGTAATTATTATTATTATTAATAATAATGATCATTATTACGAGGATTGTTGTAAACAGTGGATTATCTGTAATCACACATCCTTCCTTAGACAAATATTACAACCTCCAAAGCACAAAGTACTACAACAACTGTCAAGTTTCACACACATTTAAGTCAAGTATAATGTTGTCCGCAGACGGACATGGGCTTTGGAAGGAAAAGTGCCTCCTCAAGCAAAAGTCTATCAATTTAAGAATATCAGTCGGTTAATCTGACTGAACGGTTGTGACCTGTATTTTTAAAATGTCGTTTTGACAAATGTAAGAAGTATTGCATTTTTTTTTTCCTTCTTTTAAGGTAAACTTAGTTGTGCATGTGAAAGTATGAACACCCCGACGTTAGTAAGCTCTTAATGTCGGACCACGATTCGGAAAACACAAGGTTAGTGGTGCTGCGACATTTGGCAATCGCGTCAAACATTTTCGGGTTTAGGTTCAAAAATAATTTTTTTTTAGGAAATGATTTTTTTTTTCTTCTTCTTCTTTTTTTTAAGCTTTTTTGTTTGTTGCCGACACATTCACAATAAATTTTCATGCTTAGTCCCCACTTCGAAAGATAAAGTGCCACCACACCGAGGTGCCACAAATACTGTAAGAATGAAGTATAGCTCTGTACAATAAGGGCACGCCATGAGAGATTATTCAAAACAATACTTTGAATTTAAAAAAAACAAAACAATCAAGCGTAACAAGTAATTATCAATATACTTACATTAATACATTTACAAAAAAAAATCAAAAAACATTTGCATACCATAAATTTCATTGGCTTGAATGATTGGAAAAATAAAAGTTTCTTCTGACCGACAAAATGTGGGTCATTCTTTTTCACCAGTATCACTGCTCATATGCATCACAGATATGCTTTCTGTCAATTTTAATTCATCAAATGGTGATAAATTGTTCATTCTTCTTCTTTACTTCCTAGTTTTGGAATAGGTATCCACATATAGCCTATAGCAGGAGAGAGCACTTAACAGTATTCTCCCAAACAGGCAAATACTATATCACTAAAGTTTTGGCACTATTTCTACACTT
Organism: Pundamilia nyererei; assembly: GCF_000239375.1. NCBI lineage: Eukaryota > Metazoa > Chordata > Actinopteri > Cichliformes > Cichlidae > Pundamilia > Pundamilia nyererei. The sequence continues at coordinate 6,936,714 of NW_005187405.1, forward strand.
TATTTTGGTCAGGGTAGTTTTTTGGCATTTTCTTTTTAAGAAAAAAAAACTATTCCAATTCTGATTGCTTACCTCTATAGCAACAAAAAGCACTTTGTAACATTCAGATTTACTTGTCCATACATATAAAGCAACCTTTTTGTACAAATATCTTGACATTACCTTTGAGCACAAGTACCAGTGATTTTTGTTTGTTTGTTTGCTATTAGTACCATTGCATTTCTTCCCCAGTGCTGATGACACGTCTCAGTAATTATGGGAATTGCTTTAAGTCTCTTAAAAATGACAGTGATTTTGTCCCCGTTCATTTACGTCAGAGTAGTTAAAACGCTGGTGATTTCCAGTGACATTCAACGAAGCGCAGAAGTTACTGTCACATTGTCACATACCAGCCTGTGGCATTCTCCCGCTTGCATGGTCTCATTAGGTGGCTAAATGCACAAAAGGGTGCAGCAGCACTGAAAAAACTAAATACAAAAACACCCAAAACAAAACAAAACCCAAAAAAAAATGAAACTTTGCAAACATGTTAACTCAACTCCAGGTGGGGAACAGTCTTCATTAAGAGCCTGCAGTCTAAGCAGGCCAGTTCCTGTTCCCATTGATGCAATGTTCATGTGGGTGGCTGCCTCCTGGTGAGACAATTAAAGCTTCAATTCCTGGCTGAAGAAGTGGATCACGATGATGCCATGCCGTTGACAGTGCTGTTTTCTGTGCTGGCACTGTCCCTGTCCCTGATCGAGAGAACACCCGAGTCTATGGGGGAGGACACCGTCCAGTCCATTAGAGAGGAGGGAGTTGCGTCTGTGGAGGCTGAATCTGTGATGGAAGATGGTACTGAATCTAAGACGAGGCGAGCGGCTGATCGTGGTTCAGTGTCTGTGACAGTCAGAGTGGTTGATTCTAGAGTGGAGCTACGTGCAATGTCTGTGACGGGGAGAATGGAAGGAGACTGTGCTGCATTGTTGACTGTATTTATGACAGCGCGAGTGGAAGAGTCCTCTGAGTCAATGCATGGAGGAGGTGTGTTTGGAGGTAAAACGTATTTTTCTTCAACGCAGGGAGAGGTAGAATCTAACTGAGGTGGCCGGGAGTCTATGAGAAGGAGGGTGGGTTGATCTCTTACGGAAGGAGGAGATAAATCCTCATCTCCTCCATCCATAGGAGAAGGAGGACTGTCTCTTATGGAAGGGGGAGAAGGAGAACCCGCTGAAGTGGCGTGAGTATCCTTGAGCAAAGGCGGGTCAGATGTTGTGCTTATATTTTCGATGTCATTATCCAGCGGGTTCGGAGATTTTAAAGTGGAGCTCGGTGGGGGCTCGATGATGGGCGTGGTGCAGATCAGCAAAGAGGAGGGTACAGTTTGAGGGACGGGGGGAGTGGAAGAATCCAATGAAGCAGCAGGTGTAATTTCTGCTTCTCTTGTTGGGGATTCACCACTGTCATTCATTTCAGGTAGGGATGAATCTAACAGTGGTTCCACAGACTCCAGGACGATTGCAGGAGGTTCTTCTGCAGCAGCTAAAAGTGGGTCTGTGACACACGGGGCTTTGTGTAAAGGAGTGGAAGACAGCAGGTGCTCTTTACTGCCCTGTGTGACGGCGTCTTTACCCAGTGTCATCATGTTGCCCGCAGATGAAGATGAAACAGAGTGACCGTTGGGATCTTTAGGGCCAGCCACAAAGGAGTGCATCTCGATTAACTGCATACCTCCAGTCAAATCAATAGCTGAAGAGGCAGTAGAGTCCATGATGATGATGGGCGCTTCATGAAGTGGTGTGTCACGCACTCTTGTGTAGTCCCTGGTGCTGTCAGACGTGTGCAGCAATCCAGGTTTCCTCGGGGGAAGCAGGGGTGGACGGGTGTAGTTCTCGACATCAGCCAGGGTCTCGGGGAGTGGCTGATTGCGCGTTTCAGGCAACAGGAGAATGCAGATGATACAGATGAGAGTGCAGCAGGCAAAAATTATGTGATGAAGGAAATAGCCCTTCTGATTGTGGAGTTCCATGATGGGTTCAGTAAGCATGCCAAAGCCAGCGCTGGCCAGGACCAAGCCTAAACCACCACCCCTATGGGAAGACAGAATATTTATTAGCTTGTAATATCAATAGAAAATTGGGATGACCTCACAAACCTTTAAAACCTCTCACAAATATTGAAATTACTGCAATTTAAGTGAATCACAACCTGCACGTTGTTCTGGAAAGCTAAATCTGGTATTTAAAAGCAGTTTTGTTTTACCCTCCTCTTCTTTTCTGCCTTTTTTCCGAGGAGCAGCAGAGAGTGCTGCAGCACCGTCTACACCATCAACTCCATGTTCAAATTCGCTTTCCTGTCATTGCCAAAGTTAGCCACTAGATGGTGCACTTCACACATTGTTAGCAGAGCAATGCTTTAAAAAAAACTATATTTTTATACATCAAGTGCTGTGTCACACATCCTCAAAAGGCTAGATAATTTGTGCAAGTTGTGGATTACATTTGATACGGAGTTGTGAGTCTGTCTTTTCTAGCAGTTCAGGAATTTCATACCGATATTAAACAGGAGGAGGAGCAGAATGGATGGTCACGATTAAAAACAAAAACAACAGCTACACTAAAAAATGAATTATAAGTTCTCCAGAACAATGAAACAGATTTTTAAAACAAAGATTTTGAATTGTGAAACACTTGTCAGCCTGAATATTGTTTTACTCCTCTGCAAAATAAGAACACATTTTCCACATTATCTCCCCTCCTCTGATGGTACAGTCTTGCTCTTGCAGTGGGTTTACCTGATCACAGTGGGAGTGATCTCAGCACAGAAGAAGATGCTCAGGGCGCTGACTGCGTGGGAGGAGAACATACCGATAGCGGAGAAGCCAATGGTGAAATGCGTATTCATTGTACTTGTGGTATCTGCAAAAGAATCAGGAGACACAAACATGGAGATTCTTCACTCAGTATGCTGTGTAATCAGTGAAAGGACAACAGTGGTTTATATGTAAAAATGTGTTAAATTTACTTTTCAGGGAAAATGATTGCAAGTATTTGCCAAAATTATTATTTTCAAAAATTATAATGTTACAACAATTCTGGTAAATTCAATGGAGTTAGATCAGGCAATGCAATGACAACAAAGGCTATTATTTTAGCTTTTGTTTTGATGTAAGTTCAACAAAAAGTGATATAGAATGAGGAGCTGTTGAGAAACGAATCTGCAAACAATGAGCCAATTTAGCCCAAAGACTGTTTAAATAGGGTGTTTTACAAATAAGACATACTAAAGATGGCATAATGGCATAAAGAGGTGTAGAGGAGAACTACCCTGAAATCAGCTCTCGCTTACCACAGGGGGATTAGTGTGGAGAGATTACAGGCGATGGATAAACAGAAGAGAAAAGTAAAGGAAGGCTGGTGGTGAGTTCATGGTTCTGTAACAAAGAGGCTCGCCCTCTTTAACATAAGGGGATAAATAAATAAATAAAAAGAGAGCCTAGAACTTCATCATGAGTCTCCACAAGGCTTGCATAGGCCTGACAAAATGCTGGGTATCTGCATGAAGCATATTTTCCTAAACCTTTATCAAGTGAATGCAACAGTCTGAGTTATGAGATTGAGATATATATATATATAAAACACAAGCTAATATTTTTACAAAATGCAACACTTATGAATATATATGAATATATGAGTATATATGAACAGATAGACTTACTTATTTTCAGGTGTTCACTGTATTTCCCCAACACTAGAAAAATATTGAAAATATGAGGAATCATTAGAAAAGAGTGACAAATAGTGAGAATTAACACATGTTGAGCTAAGCCTTTCAGCACAGCGTAACAAAGGGAAAATAGAACATGAGCATAACCTTGATGTGTTGACTCAGGTTAAACATTAAGTGTAACTCGTTTGTAACTGAATAAACTGTTGCTGGCTGTTTTGATCATCTGAGGCACTTCTGGTACTCACTGACAATGTAATCAAGTTCAGGGACTGAACAGGGACAAAACAACTAAAGGTAGCAAATCTCGTAACAACCATCATGTTTAATGTGTCCATGAATAGCAAAAATGTAGGACTTTTTTTTTTTTTTTTTAGATGTATGCACTTGTAAGCATGTGTCATTTACACAACATTTGTAAAAATGTTAGAATTGGGAGAAGGAATAGCTCAGTATTAGGTAGCATGACAGAATTACATTTATTACTCACAGTTGTTCTTTAAAAATATCTGTGAAGTATACACATTTCTATGGGTTCTGTTTTTGTTGCGGTTGTTACTTTTGCTTTGTTTATATTGAATAAATTACCTTATAGTTACCACTGTAGTTATTGATACAAGCATAACAATGTGCTCTCCATGTGGCCTTTTTTCATTTACACAGCCAGGCTGGCTGGTTGGCCTTGCTTTTTGCTAACTCTGTTGAGTTGAGACTTCATTTTAACTAACAGATCTCAGATTTTGCTGATTTTGATCTAACTTTATTTCCCAAAATGTTAAACTATTGCTTCCATTTATGTGACTAAGAGTTCTTTTTGGGGGGTTTTATATTGTGGACTTTAGACCATAGTCAATCTCAATAAACTGCATGAGAGTGGCCTCCTCAAGAACCGCTAGAGCTTTTTCATGTTATAGGAGTTCCTATGTAATACTCACAGTTAAGTAGACCCAACTGCAGCAGAGATGCGAGGGCAGTGATGATCATAAACAGAAGAAGGCCACCGCGACGGCCCATCAGGCAGACCGCTGGACATAGTGCAATGCATGATGCAACCGCGATGCCTGCCATTGTGTAATAGTGTGTATAGAAGTCAGGGAATATGGTGGTTCCCTGAGCTTCAGGATCCATCATGCTGCGGGCAAAGCAGTGGTGGATCCCATAACCAGTTAACCTGAATAAAAAACAGAGAAAAGAGAAAAGCAAGTCAAAAAAAGCGACATCTCAAGCAATACAACGGCTACATCAGGAGACACTGAACTACATCTTTCGTAAGGGTACCAAGTAAACTGTGTAAAGCAGTGCTTTCTCTAATCTCAGTGTATTTTGAAAAAAAAACAAAAAAAAAACCTCACATGTGTAAACATGGATTTATTGGCACACAGAAACACACCCTATGTACACACAAAAAAAAAAAGACAAAAGCAAGCCCTCACACCCTCCTTCCGAGTTGTCTAATGTTTCATAAGGACAAAGCTCATGTAAAATTTATGCAAACAGGGAATCAGGGACACTGTGCACCAAAGCAGAGGTAGAGCTCGGTCTGCCAGGCAAGAGATGAGGTCTCAGATCGAAGGAAGAGTCCATTGGAGATGAAAAGAGAGAGCAGCACAAATATGGAAGGACAAAAGAAGAAACAGCTAAAGATCAATCCTCTATCCAGCCCGCAGGTTAATAGTGGCATCTTGACTCCACAAAATGGCAGGTCTGAGTGGCATTGCACTCCAAGTACCTGTATTATATACATCTTTTCAAGTCCTGACACACTCACAAACACACACACACCCTCGTTAGCACACTGACACATATAACCCTGTTCTCAAAAAGGCAGAATAGACTGGAAAAAGCAAAAAGCAGACCCTTTATTGGATCCTATGTTGGACTGAAAATGAACTTTATGTACATTAGACTACATGTGTTAGAAACAGGAAATGATGTTTCTGTGTGTCTTGGGTTAAAGAGGAGGGTGATTGGCTTGTTACCAGTATACACGTCTGTGTTTTTTTCTTATTAAATCAATCACTATTGCACCAAACTTCAAAAGCAATTATCTAAAAGGCTTTAAGAGGGCATTAGTGCACTTGGCATGGAAAACAAACACATCTGCAAAGGCACTGTTAGCGCTGTATATTATTACAGTACATGGGTTTTGGAGAGATGATTGTCCCCATTCACATGTTTTTTTAGCGAAATACTTGCTCATTACACAGTACACATGTATTACAACTGCATGAGTCTGCAGTACAAAAGTCCAGAGGCTAAACCAGCGTGCCTGTAGTCGAGTACTGTGACCGACTGAAAAATGTGAATCATTACATTATAAAACTAAAAATATGACAGAAAAGAGTCTGCAAACTGCAGCAGAAATCCTATATCAAGGAAGCAAAGCATTATGCTTTCATAACCACACACTTGGCTTCATGCTTACAGAGTGTTAAAATGCATTAAAATAAGAACTCTCTTTTTAAATGATCCTAGCATCAAATTCAAGGTGAACAATTATCAGAAAAAGTTAGAGACACAAATAAAGATACAGCTTCTTGATTTATGTCACTGATCTACCATTTCAAATAATTACATGATTTAAATGATTTGCATTCTTTAACACAGAATTATTTTTACATTTTAAGACAGCCACTTACGAGGTGACACAGAGCACAACGATATTCTTCCAAAGGGTCCTCGTCCCAACCATTTTCACAATGCATGTTTTCTTGGGCCTCTGTTGAAGAGATCTTTGTAGTTCTGGGAACAGGAAAACACAGATATTATTAAAGCTTTGCCAAAAATAAAAAAAAATATCATAAAAATTATAGAACTCACATTTGTTTCTTTCCCCCCCCTATTTACTGTTTCACATATACAACCGGGCTGGTTCTTATTTCCCCACTGAGGGACATTAAATAAAGGATACTTCTATTCTATTCTATTCTATTCTTATATAACACTATTATACTCCTCTTGAGCACTCAAAGCACTTTATACAAGTTGCCTCATTCACCAAGTGCTTCCTATCTAACATTAGAGAAATTAACAAACTGTTATTTATTTAATAAATACATTGGAAAAAGGAATGAAATGAAAGTGAAAGTGGTAGAATATTTCCTTTTTTTTTCCTGGCATTTCGATTGAAAAGTCAACATCTATCCGTTGTTGCACTGCAGTACAGTAGTACACAAACCTGAATAATAAACTAAGTAGAATTACCTTAAAGTGTAGGTAAAATTCAAATGTTTCAAACCCTTCTAAAGAATGGGGTTCTGGAAAGTTTTGTATTTGAATGATGGTACTGTAAATATAATGAGTAAAAGTTGGACAGTTATCTGGGTTTGAAACCACAGAAACTCTATGTTTTGGTGAGCTCATTCATTCCACACAGGTACCATCCCACAGCTTTGTCAAACAGGTATGGTAACACTAACAGGAGAGCAGCTACCAGCGGGCAACACCCCTGAGCTGCTCGTGATACATGATATAACACACTTAATGTTTTGGTATCAGTCTGCAGGTTGCCACAGTAACACACCTCTGCCTCATGCTAGTTCATTTTTCACATTGACTCAGGCATGCGAAGGTTATCTCTGGCTAACCACTCAGGTTTTCCAGTGATCCCCTGCGTAAGATCAACTGTGCTCAGAGCTGTGCAAATCATTCCACTTTTTCAAAGGGGATCAAGTAAATTGTTCTACATGAATAAGACATGCTTCAGTCTGCTTCTATAGCATAATTTAGTGCCGAGAAATTGAAAGTAGAGAAATAGCTCATGCTTCTCTACCGTATGGGGAAGTTTGTACATAAAAAAAAAAGATAAGTGCATTACCATAGACGTAGATTTATGTCCCTAAATGCTAAGAGTCAGCACAGAGACTCCGACTTCTAAAAATATGCAGTCAATTTCACACTGTGGCTCCTCTTAAAGCCTTTTATCTCATAGTGGCACTTCCCTTCCCTCATTTTTCAAAAAGGAGTGATAACTACGCAATGGCAGGACAAAAACAGGGAAACAAAGTATATATAATAAACAAACACTTATACAAATCTGCTATTGATTTTCACAACAACACAATCCAAACTGCTTTGTTCTGGCTGGTCTGAGTACAGTTAACATGGGGTCAAATGCCTGACCTACAACCATCTGCCATCTGCCCACTATTGTGTCAGCTCATGCCCACCCATCCAAGCTATAATGATATTAATGAACATTTGAGAGTGCCATAATCCAATGTTCAACACCCAATGCTACCTTTGTAGTGGATTATTTTTGTGTTAGCAAGATGGGAAATGTATATAACCTTGTCAATCTGTCTCATTTGGATAAGCGAAGCTGGGAATAACAATGCAGACCACGCCATTCAAAATAAAGGCCTAGCAGACACCTTTGCAGGGAAGCAGTATGTCGCGCAAAACATATCAAAATATAAAATGCAGACATTGAGTCTGATATCTTTAAATTACTGTTGAAGGATTCATTACCTGTGAGGATGTTCTCTGGGTCAAGCTCCACGTTCACTTGATTTTTCTCTACTATGTGTCCCATGATACACTTGGAGCGACTGTACTGCTGAGTGGCGAGCAGCCAACGCAGTGACTCAGGGAAGATCCTGTCAAAAAGATGGGGGATGTCCTTGTTAATATGACATGAAAAATGAGTCAGGGGAAAAAATGAGTCAAGGTATCAGCTTGCAGAAAGAGTACATGTGTCTATGAAGACAGTCAATAACATAACGACTGGTGCTGCATTTGGATGAACCTCTGTCTACAAAGTAGATGTGCAGGTTTCATCATTTTCCACATGTGTGGTTTGCAACTATCCCTCTCCCCCCCCTCACCCAACGTCATTAGATCACCTGCAGCGTTTAAATTTTCAACCTAATCAGCTGTATTCCAGATGTTTGCAGAGTCAGCCACAGTTAATCAGGAAAGTTAACACAGCTTTGGAAATTACCTTAAAGGCTCTTGCCAACTTTTGTGTGCTAAAAAAAATGTGTGCTGTGTGACAGAGACATCACACTTTGATGACACAGTATCACATGACAGATTGTTAGATTGCTGGATTGATAATAAAAGTTTACAGAGAACCTCTCGGGCTGAGTTCACCGTGCAATGTCCAAACTTGTGATATCAACAGAAGTTCCACAAGTTTCACAACCTGCTTCATGTCCTTGAATTGTGTAGTCTTTAGCAAACAAAGCCATGATTGCGTCACAGCATACAACTGTTGCAAATCCCATTCAACAGCTGAGCCATCAAAATGCTGAGTGATAATGAATGCTGTATTTTTTTTTTTTTTTATGATCGGAACAATGGAACTGAGGACATATCAACATTTTCTTATTTACCAAATCACAATGACTAACCTGACATGTGCCCGAGGTGTATTTCCATCCCTTCTCCACACTGTTTCTTATGCTAATGAAAGTGTATTGCATGACAAAGACTGATGTTTGACAAGATGTTTGCTTTGGATTACTTCTGACTGTTACTGAACAGAACCCCCCTTTGTTTTGCAGGGACATCAAAGATACCAAGGCCTTTGAAACTCTGGCAAAATCTATATTCCTGCCATCTTTGTAGACATCAGCACTATTACAGAACTGTGTTCAGTGAGGTAGAATGAATGGTGTATTTATTGCTTATGCTTTGGAAAAAGTCAAAGCAGAGGTTTAAGTGTAAAAGATACCTCAGCTTGGACTTTAGTACTATTTTTAAGCTTGTAAAAATAATAAGAAGAAGAAAAACCTCTGCAAGTGTATCTTTTGTTAAACAGTGCTTAATTTACTGAAAGGAAAATCAATAAATCAAGTCACACCTGATCGCCGTGGATGCATCTATTTAAACTGTTGTGTAACTGAAAAAAAATATTTTACGTTTAACAGAATATCAAAATCAAGATAAGATAACCCGGTACCAAAGTGCAGCGAATGCTAAGGTCTTTTCCTTACCAAATGTAGGACAGCATAAGCAGCAGGGGACAGATGATGACAGCTTGAAGTACCTGCCAGTTGCGACAGAGGTACGCCACTCCAGGCATCAAGAGCCGACCACCCAAAACCACAAAGCTGGCCACCATGGTCATGGAAAATCGCCATCTTGGCAGGCACAGCTCGATCCCTGGCAAAGAGAACGACGAAAAGGGAAAAAAGTACAATGTGTTTTTTTTCTAGTCGAGACATATTTAGAAAAATGATATAAAATGAGTGGAAATACCAGAATTTCAAAATTTCTTGGGAAGATGACACATGGGACTGACACTAGTTTTTGTATGTTCAAACTAGCTATAATCTTTGGAAATTTTGGAGCACAAAATAAAATGAAGTTGCTTCAAATAAAAGGGTTCCCATAAATGAGTTGTTCTGAGATGTTTGTACCCATTCATATGCAGTTGAATTACCTGGCGAATGTAACATTATAATGATGATATTTACCTTTTTGCAATGAAGAAAAATATTTTCAATCACTTTAGAGAAAACTGAGAACAGCATAATGCGTTCATTGACTTTTGGGGGAATGAAATGTGCAATCTAGAGCAAAGTTGATGAGTAAACGGGAAAAAAAAAAACAGAGCAACAACTCTGACTAGGCGAGGCAGGCAGGTCAGAACAGGGATCCTGGCGCTGTCATCAGCAAATGAGGTTTATTGTTTCAATGCAACACATCCTAAAATCCAGAAATTACTGCTGTTGCAGCGTGGCTTTTTACACAGAGTAAAACTAAGTTGACACCAAAAACACTCACACATCCGAGAAAATTGTTATCTTTTTAATAAGTCTGGAACATTCCTAGTTTCTCAAAACAGGAGGATGGAAGCTACGTTATTGTGCTAATCTTAGTTTTTGAGATTTAATTAATGAAACGCTTAAGTCATCAGTCAGAAAATTATATAACTCCAGTGCTTACTGTGTACAGTTTTTTTTTTTATTCTGAGACAGTACAGAGATGAAGACAGTAGGCTGCTGAACAAACAAGAAAGGGGTTCCTTGTGCTTCTTTCCCCTCGATCAGAATGGCACTGATTCATTCATTCGGTCATTAGCATGCACACCCCACTGGCAGCAAGCAACCACAGACAGTTCAGCCCTTTAGTTACTGCAGTACAGAGGAGAAGTTCACACCACACCATAGAAAGCCAATGCTGCTGTAATGCCGCTTCTCTCATACAACCAGAATCTTTTGTCTTGCTTCATTGGTCCCTTTTGTTATACATCACTTTTCTTCTACCCAGGAATTTTAACCGTCTCCAGTGGGCCTTTCAAGGTGACAGGCCCAGGATAATACAGTGGATGTCGGCTGCTTCACTTCATTCCAGTGGAAAAGACCGGAATTTCAATTAGGACTTGCCCCCCTCTGAGGACATGAATAATGCTCTCTGTTCACAGACACTATCGCAGCTGGTATGACAAAGCCAATGAGTGGAGAGCAGGGCGATGGGTGCAAGACCTGCTGAGTTTGAACCAACTAACCTCAAGACTCCTTCACTGTGTGCCTGTGGGAGAATAGCACCGGCTCACTGGTTAAGGACCGCATGGGATTTGAATTCTTTGGTTTTGTATTTATGTACGCAAGGCATGAGGCACTGAGACTCATGCACTCTGACCAGAAAAGTACATCCCGTGGTGAGGTGTGGAAAAGCATTAGGCAAAGCGGCACAAACTTCATTAAGATATCAATTATGACAATAAGGATATTTAATTAAACTAAATGCAGAATAAGAAGCAGAAGCTGTGGAAAAGAGGCCTGAGCTTCTTACTCATGTTGACCCTAATCCTCCACAACCTGCTAGATCAGCATTCCCATAATGCTCTGCAGCAGAGTCTGTCCTACTGACATAAATCTACCAATTACAAATCTAATGTTACATATAAGAAATTGACTAAACTTGGAAACCAAAGGCCTCCCGAGGGGGGCGGAAAAGTGACACATAAAAGATAATAGGAAAAAAAAGCATTTAAATGTATTTGTACCACTCCCATTAGTAAAAATAGAAATTACATCATCAATGATTAGGCTAAAAATCCAATTAATGACAATGATAATCCCCAAAGAAGATTTGGCTGGTTTGCTGACTTTGGCAATGTGAGAATGTGAATCACACTCAAGCACAAAGTGCAGCAGCTCACCAGTAGCTCATGAGTCCCTCTTTGTAACAGGGATTTAAATGCGTCTTCTGAGATCTGGTCACAACTCAGACTGCAGAATGAGCGAGAACGTAACCAAGATACATTGAGGATACATTAAGATGTGACCACTCAGAACACCTCAGAGTGGTCCAGGCCACATATGGCTTTATCCTTTTAGCGGCACGCGTGCATGTTTCCTGTTCCACATTACAGTACAATACTACACTGATATGTGTGTGTGTGCCACTGCTGAAAAACAATAGATTTGGCAGTCTTGCACCCTCAGCTGTTATTTCACAACTGCCTTGCATAAAGCTGCTAGCTAATTGCATAAATAAAAGTAAAACCCTTTAAGAAGATTGACTGTGTAGCCTATGTGTTTAATCATCAGCTCATCGAAGTTATTAATAATGGGGTGAAGCAGATCCGGCATTTGTCTTTTAGCCCTCTTGCAGGCATCACAAGGCACAAGGCTGCCATTGATCAATTACGCCCTTCTTCTCATCACGTTTCCCACACTATGCTCTGAATACCTACGCTTCAGCATCAATATATTTTGATTTTGAATCACCAAAGAGTTCTCGGATTCACTCAGCAATTAAAACACATCTCGCGTCTGCTCATTAAATATCATTTCCCCCGACTAAAGAAACAATGAATCAATTACAGCGCTCCTGGTGGGTTAAAAAGGGACAAAAAAAAAAGTCATATACTTGTAAAGCAAGCTATAGTCACATACAGCAGTGAAAGGAAATAATCACAGTGAAATCAGGAATGGGATCAACTCAGCTGTACATCTGTCACACAGCTGAAATCTGCATATTTCTTTGCTAATTGTTTTAAAAGAAGGCACCAAAAATAGTTGTCGCCACAGCTTCCGCATCAA